>NC_084593.1:31030412-31330412 GCF_033807715.1 Cololabis saira
AAAGTTTGTTTAATTACCTGAGCCATTAAAATTGTATTGTGGTACAGTTTGTCTATTTAATTAGTCCAGAAAATTGTAGATTGATTTGCATTTGCAGAAGTGAATGTAAAGTTAGAAGTGATTTACTTTTTGTGAGTTTTTTTATTTGTGTTGTTCTCGAGTCTTGAACCGGTTTTGTTGGAAATCAAGCCTACTTTAATTCTGACGTTTGTTTCTACCAACTCCTGATCACTTTCATATCATCACCTTTTTAAAATAATGGCCAAAGTCATATTTTTCTCAAGTTTTAAAGAAACGAAAAAGAAACTAAAGCATATATTTGTTGTTGCTTTTAAAACTTGAGAAAAATATTACTTAGACCATTATTTTAAGGGGGTGATGATATCAAATAAAAAACAAATAATAAATCAACCTCTATGTGTCAAACGCGCTACGTAAAAACCAGCGCTCACTGCAGAGATTTTATATTGCTCTGATTTATACGGGTGTTTAGTTGTCTCGGGGTACTGCGTAGGTAAATATAAATATCTTTAGAGTACTTGGCTTTGCTGGCTGGACTTTGCATGGTGGGGTCGAGGACTCTATACTGGTCCATTATCTTCTCCACCAACTTCTGCTTCTCCCGACGGAGCTCGCTCAGCTTCTCCCTGGAGGAAACCATAGAAAACAACATAACTTAAAGGAGGAACATTGCAATGTCTGAATATTCTGAAAGTGCATATGTAACATCTGCATGTGTCTGAATGTTTTTCTTTCTTTTTTTATAAGTTCACAATTTTAAAAAAAAGTTAATTAATGGTTAATTACGGAGCTTGAACTAGAATCTTTTTAAACCATCACATCAGAAAACAGTGGATGTCAGTGAGGTGCTGGTGAGCAGAAGTTTAAACGGTGGTTCACACAAATGTAAACCAGAGCGTTGCTGATAGGCAGGTTGGATGCTCGTAAAATAAAAATACTATACTCAACAAAGCTGAGAAGATGAACAGCAATGTTAGATTGCTGCATGTACTGTATGTACATACATATGTACGTATGTATGTATGTATATATATACTATACACATATAAAAACTATTGCGCAAGTTCACATAAGCAACACAAAGACCAGATTTGGGCTCAGAGAGACAGGCAGAGATACTCAGAAAATGTGAGGTTAATCTGTTGATCTTCCATCAGACTTGTGACATATGGAGCCCTTTCACATTTAGAATTGTTAAAACTCTGAAGAATCAGAGTCAGAGAGGAGGCTGACACTTCAGGTCCAAGGGCAGGGATGAACTGAAAGGACAACGCTGTTGCCAGGAAAGCTGTTTCCAGGAAAGCTGTTTCCAAACAAACCACGAGGCCGTTGGAACAATGTGGCTGTGTCCAGCATATCAGCACAAACAATCTGTGTTAACTGTCAAACATGGTGGTGGAAGGATGATAATTTGTGCCTGTTTTGCACCCACAATACTGCACCTAGGCACCATGCAATTATTGAATCAGCCATGAACTCCTTTGTGGGCCAAAATTTAGTGCTGTTCAGTGTTTTAAAATAATATTAAAATACTGAAATAAATCAAAAATGCGGCAATACTCTTCCACCACACTGATATAATGTGATTGAGAAAATGATTATTTAAAGTTTTTGCTGCAAAAAATCCTTTTACACCACTTGAATAGTGATTTTTTTGGTTTGGTTATTCTACAGATGAATCATATCACTGTATAAAATGTCACATGTTATTGTTTTTCTGAGATTGATTTTTACCCAACTTTAAAACCTGGCAAGGAAGAGAAGACTTCATTTATTTTTTAATGTCCCAATAAAAAAAAACTTAGCTTCCACTTCATTCATAAGAGAAGGTTGTATGAAAGGAACAGTGTAAAAAAATATGAAAATCGCATAAAAAAAATCAATACTCCTGCAATTCAAATAAACAAAGAAAAAGCCTTAAAATCATTACATCAAAGGAAGAAGTGTTGCATGATCTCTTTCGTGTATCACAGTTCACTGTTAATGGCAAGCTCTCAAACTTTCTGCTTGATTCCCATAAACAGCATTTTTTTTTTACCCTGTCTCATAAAGAAATAAAAAAATGAAATAAAAGATTTATTTTTGTATTTCAATGATTAAAACTCCTCTGATACTGTGATTGACTGGTGCCCTGTCTGGGATGTGATTGACTGGTGGGTGAGTGAGTGAGTGAGTGATTGACTGGTGGGTGAGTGAGTGAGTGAGTGATTGACTGGTGGGTGAGTGAGTGAGTGAGTGATTGACTGGTGGGTGAGTGAGTGAGTGAGTGAGTGAGTGAGTGAGTGAGTGAGTGAGTGAGTGAGTGAGTGAGTGAGTGAGTGAGTGAGTGAGTGAGTGAGTGAGTGAGTGAGTGAGTGAGTGAGTGAGTGAGTGAGTGAGTGAGTGAGTGAGTGAGTGAGTGAGTGAGTGAGTGAGTGAGTGAGTGAGTGAGTGAGTGTGAAATTTTGCAGTTTAGAAAATGTTTGTCAGTAGATTAGGACATAGTATACATAAAGGTATGCTATCATATGCTTCCTTCATTGTTCTCATAGTAACACAATACATTTTACTTGCAGTTTCTTTATACAAAGCTTCTTTGGGGAAATATCTGAGAATTTACAAAAAAGTAAATTCTCAGCCATTAAGGTTATAAAGAAAAAACAACAACTGCTATGTAATAGCCTTGGTGCTGAAAAGAGTCCTGGGCTCTACATGCCCCCTCTGGCCAGCCGGGGCACCAGATGGGGTGGGGAGGATCTGGGGAGGATGTTGCTAGAATAACCTGATCCTTCCACGCGCCAGGGAAGCCCCACCCTGTCTGGTGAAAAGAAGCGGCCTGCTCACTCCTCAAGTAACGAGGAGACAGTGCAGGGCCTTCCAGGGTTGGCAGGGGATGGCAATGCCCAGGACTGATACTTAGGAGCACTGGGTGATAAAAATGGGGAAAAAAATCAGGGGATATAAATCTATATAAAAACTTTATTTATTTTATTTTTTTTAAATCGGTGAAGGATTTCAGAGACTATTTCATCTGAAATAAACATAACCTTCTCTGGAGTAAGTTATTCATGATCTAGCCAGATTAAAAGAGAGACATATATGTGGTTTTGGAAATCCTGGCTTGACTCGGCAGACATCACTTATCCATTTATTTGCCTTTGTGGTACAGACCCCTGGTAAGGTCATGATGACTGATTTTTTGTTCTGATATCTTTTCCACATGAAACGCGAGTCAAAATAACACAGCTTTTAAATAGGCTTACCAGTGTAACAAGTATTACACTTACAGACCCTGCAAGCTGCGGATCTAAAATATGCCATAAAAGCATATGAAGCACTAGAAGGTCATATTATATGAAATGTATATGAAATTTGACATAGACACATCAATAAGCAGAAATACAGTGATACATTCAAGAAATAAGCTGAAAATTGCCAGATGAAAACATATACTTTCTAAGAAATTTGGTCAATTAGACTTTTAAAGGGAACGTAGCTCTGGAAGCTCAGTGTAATCTTTGAATTAACCTTCAAGTCAGTCAGAAAGGCAGCGGCTGACTGCCCAGAAATATTTACTCTCACATATGGCATTAAGTTAACATCAGTGTTCTAAGATCAGGAAATCTGATTATTTTTCAGTCCACTCTTCTTTTTGGTGATGATTTCCAACAAATGATCTGCTTTGTGTGTGGAGCAGAAGTTTGTGTGCGTTTGTACTCACTGATACTCCCTCTGCTGTGAATAGTGCTGGTCACGGCTCTCCAGGCTCTGCTCCAGTAAAGCCCGGTTCTCCTTCAGCAGACTCTGGGTCTGCTCCGCTAGGTGTCGGTTCTCCTCCTCCATGTTCCCCTTTAACTGGGTCAACAGCTAGACAGGAGAACAGAAATGCCACAAAATGAATATTTAAGGAAAACCAGATTCTACGGTGTCAGGAATACAGATAGTACTGTATGTCTCAGCATGATTAAGCTGAGGATTTTTTGGTTCTGTTCATTTGTTTTGCCTAAAGGTGATTGGCAGGATTTACAGCAAAGACTAATTGACCCACAGAGGATAGCACAGTTTTTGATTTAACTATACAAACTATCCCCGTGACCCTGCAAAGTATAAAGCGGGTATAGATAATGGATGGATGGATGGATGGATGGATATAAAAACTATACATACTGCCTGATCAAACATAATTTGAGTGCTGTATGATTCTGTAGATCATCTGCAGAGAACTGAATGTTCATGTCTCCATTAAAAATGGCATGTGAAACAAGCTGCCCATTAATCTAAACATCCAGCTGTACTGCACAAATTCAGCTCTAAAAATGGCTGGCATTACATAAGACACAAATTTGTGAAATCATCCACACACAGTTTCTATCACTGTGGAACTAATGAAAACAAACCAGCATTTTTTTTTTTTAAATCTCCAGGGACCATGTGTGCAGTTAGAAGGCATTTAAAAACCCTTTGCTGTCAGAGTATTGCACCCCAGTATCTTCAGAGGACAGATAAGAGATCTGCCAAGGGGAAACAAAACGTCTCCCAAACACACACACGTCTGATTTTGTCTATTAACAAAGTTTTGCTTTTCATAAATTACCATCAACACTTGTCAATCAACACATTAATCTGTGTAAATTCTGCCAGATTAACCCATCTTGAGACTGTTTTGACAGAAAAAGAGGTTTAGACTTTATGTGCGGTATTTTTGCAGAATTGTAATAGTTGTTTAGTCTTTTTTCAGGCAAGGCAAGTTTATTTCTAAAGCACATTTCAACAATAAGGTGATTCAAAGTGCTTTACAAAAACATTAAAAGATAAATAAAGAGCACACTTTAAAATTTTATGAAATAAGAACAATAGATGAAAATCAGTAGTGAAAATATAATTACATTTTGAAAAGTACCAGCGCAGATTTAAAGCTTTACTCAAAGGCAGCTGAGAATAGGTGAGTCTTCAACCTGAACTTAAATAAACTGAGTGTTTCAGCTGATCTGATACTTTTTCTGGGAGTTTGTTCCAGACCTATGGAGCATAGCAGCTGAAAGCAGCTTCTCCATGTCTGGTTCTGACTCTGGGAACTGATAAAAACTGGACCCCGATGACCTGAGGGGTCTGGAAGGTCACTGATGTGTTTTGGTCCTAAACCATTCAGAGCTTTATAGACGAGCATCAGGGCCCGGTTTTTCAAAAGGTTTAATCCGGATCAAATTGATCCGGATTTAGTAACCCTTTTTTTTGCTATCCAGGATCACGTAATCCAGCTTACTTTTGAGCCGGTTTTTCAAAGCAACATCGGATTGGATCAATCTGATCCGGATAGAAACTTTTCAGGATCACCAAATCTGGATAACCAGTGCTCAAATAGGGTAGGAAACACAATGTAGAACTATAGATATGTAAAGAGCAACAAGTAGAATAGCCAGTGTGGGGTCAATAAAGTTTATTTGTATTTGAAACAAATAAATATTTGTATTTGAAATGAAGCCCCTTGGAGACCCTGACCAACCTCCTGCATTCTGCCAGAACGAGCAAACAGGACGTGCAACAAGGGACGCAATAGTTAGACACTATTTCTGATTTGGATTGGTTTTGGATTTCAAAAACCAGTGATGCCATTGCCATTGCTTTGTTATTCTGTTTTATCATTGCATGCATCACTAAAAAATCATCTAAAAACAAAACAAAAATATTTTTGATTGTGATGAATTATAATATTATAATTAGTGACAGAATGATATATATTATTTGTGGTCAATATTGACAGCTGTTTGGGGGATTATTTTATGAGGCCAAACTCTTTCTACTTTGCTGTAGGCCTATACTGAAAGGCTGAATACGTTATAACCTACCTAATCACTGTAGCCTGACGGATGAACAAATCAAATTAAAACCTTATGAATAAATAGGATATCTTGTAGGCTATACTGCATGATCCAAATATAGTGTTATTTGATACAATTTTAAAGTTTCATTACATTTTGGGCCTGAAATCTACGCTGAATCCACCCTTCTGATGGGATCAGTTTAATCCCGATTTTTTGGATCAAAGTGATCCCAATCCTACTAAAAAGTTTTGAAAAACCCAAACTGAAGGTTTGATCCAGATCAAAACCAGGATTGGATTACGTGATCTAATCCGATTACGTAATCCGTTTTGTCTTTTGAAAAACCCATTTTCATGATTTGATCCAATCCCTTATCCAAAATCCGAGCGGATTACTTTTGAAAAACCGGGCCCTGAACGTTAAAGTGTATCTTCTGACAGACAGGTAGCCAGTGTAAAGATCTCAGAGCTGAACTGATGTGGCTGCATTAGTCTAACTGACTTTTTAAGTAGACCTGTAAAGATGCTGGTACAAAAATCAAACCTACTAAAGATCAAAGAATGGACTAGTTTTTCCAGGTCCTGCTGGGATCTTTTATCATTGATATATTGTTAAGGTGATAGTGGGCTGACTTTGTTATTGCCTTAATGTGTTTTTCCAAATTTAGGTCTGAGTCCATCACTAAACCTTGTTTAACTGGAGAAAGTTGTGGCACATCCAGTCATTAATCCCCTCAATGCATTTACCAAGAGCCTGTACAGGGCCTGAGTGTCCTGGTGACATTGTTGTATACTGTATATCTGCATGTTATCTGCTTAGCTGGTAGTTTATTTTGCTGTTCTTCATTATCTGTGCCAGTGGGAGCATGTACTTGTTAAACAGACGAGGTCCCGTGATGGAACCTCGGGGAACTCCACATGTGATTCTTGTCTGCTCAAATGTAAAGTTACTTATTGACACAAAATACTTCCTAATACTTCCTCTAAGTATGTATTGAACCAGTTTAGTACAGTTCTGGAAAGACAGTTTTCCAGTCATTTGACTAAAATATTATAGTCAACTGTATCAAATGCAGCACTGAGCTCCAGTAAAACTAAGACCGTATTCAAACATATGTCATTAAACACTTTGGTCAGCGCAGTCTCAGTGTGGTGCTGTCTAAAACCTGACTGACTAGAAAACATCATTTCAGTTGCTTTTTGTTTTAGTTATTTAGCTGTTGAAAAACTGCTTTTTCAATGATCTTACTTAAAAATGGAAGATTTGAGATGAGCCTGTAGTTATTCATTTGTGTCTTGTCCAGATTTACCTTTTTCAGCACAGGTTTGATTACAGCTGTTTTTAGTGGTTCTGGAAACACATCTGACATTAAGGACAAGTTCATGATTAGTAACAGGTGTGACTCCAAAATATTTGAGACCTTTTCGAAAAAATCTAAACAGCAAGAAGTTCAGCTGATGTAAGATGTCCTCCAGGTCTTTGCTGTTAATGGGTTAAAACTGTGTCATGGTGTTTAAACTGGTTTTCAGTGGACACATCCTAAATCTGCTGTTGATGTACCGACTGCTTGTCTAAGATTTGTCTGTGAAGAATTTGGCAACATCATTGCAGGCCATAGTGGAGTGAAATTCAGTTCCCACTGACACAGAAACCCCCTGTTAGCCTGTCAACTGTAGCAAATAAGGCCCGAGCATTATGACTGTTTTTAGTGATGTAAGAGAAGTAGGACTTCCTAACAGTCCTCAGTTGTAAATTATAAGAGTGAAGTTACTCTTTATAGATGTCATAATGAACCTGGAGGTTTGTTTTTCTCCATCTGCACTCAGCTTTCCGACACTCTCTTTTCCCATCTTTCACCAGTGTGGAATTTTACCATGGAGACTTCTTCCTTCCAGGGATAACCTTCACCTTAGTGGGAGCAATAGTATCCATAACATTTAAAATTTTAGCATTGAACCCTGAAAACCTAATTGATTGAACCCCCGGACCGGGCATAACATACTGAAATAAATCAGTTTAAAAGGGGAAAAAAACTTTTACAAGGCCCCTTTGATAACTGTTGCTCCAGGGTCAGCTTCTGCTTTCATGAGAAACCCGCTGTTGGACAAGTACGACAAAAAGAAAATGCAAAAAGACATGGGGTGCACTGAATAGACTTGACTAGAATAGATTCAAGATGTTTCATATTTAGCAATATTGAATGAGAACAGGCCATGGCACAAAGATATCCATCAAGCCAACTCTGAATAAACACTTGACACTGGTTAAAAACCTATTTCATAAAAAATAAAGAGGTCAGAGCTCTCCAAGCAGACTCACTGAAAAACACATGATTAATTAAGCCAGAGTACCAAGAAGTTCCACGTACAAAATAAAAATGTGTTTTTATCAGTTTTGCAAACTGCCAAGTGTCTTAAGAATGACTTTGGTTGACGGACTAAAAGGATGCGTTACCTTCTTTGACTCTGTGGTTTATCAACTGCTGTCAGTCAGATTTTGCAGGCTCTACACTCATACAGTGAACCAGTGCAAAGTACAGACCCATCGCTTCTCCCACATGAAAAGAAAATACTCATTTACTTGCTAATGTCACTGAAACTAAAACTAAAAGTTGTCGGAAAGTTTGGCTTAATCTTCTGACGAAGTGTCTTGGCTGCACGTGCGCAGTCCTGCAGCAATTTTCTGTCTCTTCATTTACAAAACCTGCTCATTCTGCAAATGTCCTCAAGCAGTCCTTCTCACAGGACCAGATTATTCAACAGCGCTTTCGTGAGCAGACGAATGAAGCAAAGAAAGTAAAACATCTGTCAGTTGACTTCTTAAATCTTTTACTGAAAGTCATTTTCCACCTGTCATGCATCAAACATCTGCTTGAAAAACATTTTCAATATTCAGCACTTGTTTGACAGCATTACACAGACGACTAAAGCTGTTCAGAGAGAAAAAAGACACCTCTACTCCTTATGAGCTAGTTGGTATTCATTTTCTGTTCGGACTAATACATCATTTTTGAATGATATGTCATGCTGAAACTGGCTTTTTATGATGTATTAGACATCAGCAAGCCAATGAACCCCAGTGATGATCTGCGTTGCTCACTGACGGATCTATGTAAAGTAGCCTCAGAAAACGGCAATAAATTCTCCCTTAATTGCTCAATAATACTTCAGATAAATATATTTGCATTTCAAGTGGGTAATATATTTGAGTTTCTCCAGAGTGGTCATCCAGCAGCTGAAAAAAATGTGTTTGTACAGGTGTGTGGCTGCATATTTTGATATGAGTTTGCTCATTTGGCTCTAATTACCTGGTACTGGCTGGTGAGGCGAGCGCTGCTGAGGTCCAGACTCTGGTTGGTTTCCCTCAGGGCACTGAGTTCCCCCTCCAGCCGAGTCCTCTCTAGCTGGGAGGTGCTAAGCTCTGCCCTCAGCACTGAACCCTGAGCCAGTAGCTCGGCCTGCGACGCCAACCACTCCTTCTGCTGGGCTTGCAGCCTGCAACACCAACACACTTAGATGAGTCCTGTCAAGTGCTTTGAGTCAATGGGATCTCTCAGGGAAGCTTGTGTTATTATTATTATTATTCAATGTGATAATGATCTGGAACTTTGATGAGAAATGTCCCTGAGTTGTGTTTCTGTCCCCCCAATGAATGTTTCCTCTATTTTAAAGGAGCTTGAGGCAAGAATAAGAAATGAGACTCATTAGCGCCACGACGGCCGTCGGGGTTCCTGCAGCCAACAGCGAAGCCGGCACGGGAGAACGGGGAGAACGCGCATGCAGCGTCATTTGACGTCACATCCGCAGCCCAGCGCGGGAAATTCGGGCCCGGAATTGCAGCGCATTTTGCAGCACACAGCCTGTTCAAGGCAACGGAGAGATACACTAGAGGGCTCATTCGTTTTGGTTTGGAACGCTTCATCTGACATTATTACTAGAAAACTTAAAATGTATACGCATTTTTACCACATATACAGAGAGGACAGAAGCAGCCCTGTGCGACAATAGCCATGTTTCAGATCAGTCAGGAAGAAAGTGAGACATATTCACTGTAAATAATCGCTGGTTCATTCATTTACTGTCTGGCACCACAGCTGTGAGAGTTATATGCCTCAGAACCGGAATAGCTAAGTCATCAGAGTTGGTGTCAGTGTCCCCACAATTCAAAAGTTGAGAGCTTATAAGGCAGTTATCGACAAGTTGTTTTTATTAATTTATTTATCCAAACCCAATGAGAGCAGTTAGAGTATGCCACTGTATATTGGTAGAAAAGCAGTTAAACAACGAGCTGTAGAAAAAAATAAAATAAAATGACCAGGCGCTACCAGGTCCTTATATAAATCACTGGTCATTCTTCTGTCCTTTCAGAAGAAATTAGCAATATCATATAAACTAACACTGCAATGGTGGAAACTTTAACATTAGGGGGTAAGGGGAGCAACTCATTTTTGAGACAATGTCAAGTAGCCAATTAGGGAACTACATCCTTCTGCACCGGCCTCCTATTTTATCTGTTTGGCTTGAAATGTTGCGTTGCTGGAAATTTGAATTTAGGTTTCCTTCAATCTTGTTCACATTCTTGTTGTATCTAATCAATCCATGTCTCCATTGATTGCCCGGTCTCTCCTCTTTCCCCTGCCAGTCCATTTGTTGTGATTCCACTTGTGATTCATGGTGCTGCTCCTCTTCTTCAACTTTGTTTTTTTCTCAAATTTCTTGAGGACTTTTACTTCTATTCCCTACTTTTTTTTGTAATAAAAGATATTCCTTGTTACTCCTGCCTCCCTGTTCTCCTGCACTCATACATCACCTTCATCCTGACAGAAACATGCTATAATGTCCAGGCAGGCTCGTCACATGTGAGATATCACAGATTTGGCAGATACTATTATCTATACATATTATTCATATGAATACAAAGGTCATGCTGCCTAAAACTGACTTAAACAAATCCCAACATGCATGTCTTTTTTGCGGTCCTGAAAGATGTAACTTAGTAGTGGTGACGTTCAGGAATTAAAACTACTTATGAGTCATTTACACCTCAAGAGTGATTGAGGTTGAGGTGTCATTGATCCATCTCAGCTAAGTGTTGTCCTCTGCAAGCAAATTATTGACTTGAGTGCATTTTCTCTGGAATTACTACAATACATTAGTCTTCACAGCATTAAGCTTTATAAATGTGAATATTTCCATCTAATATGATATATTTTTGGTCTGATATTGTCAGTAAACCAGTAAAGGAGGCCAGCCCCCTCTCCATCATGACAGCCTGCTATTATAGTCAGTCAGTAATCAATTGCATCAGAATGATAACTGATTAAATAATTATGGTACACAAGTATCTAATGATGATTATCATTATGATTATATACCCATCAGCGTAAGGAGAAATTTAATCAGAACCACTCGTTTCGAGCCACAGATTTGAGTAACCCTGGTCTGCAGCACAGCTGCACACAAGAGAAGGCTGAACAAAATATTCACACATTATACAACCTCACAATCCCCTTTTGAATGCAGGATTTTTGAATGCAGAGGTTCATGGAAAGGATTCTTCATATATATATACACACAAGTAAAGCTTTAATTTCTTTGCTTTCACTTGCATCTCTTGAGTCTCATGTGTTTATGTTTTATGGAATAAAGTCTAGTTTCAGCACATAACCCAAAGGTCTTCAATCAGAGACAAAAATGCACTCAATGCATTATATATATAATACATTTGCATTCAAATCGATTCCTGTATTGCTCACTGTGCTTCATATTGAGGCATTACAAGTGCTGCTCTCTGCATTCAGATGAACATGAGTGCCATGAGAGGGTGATCAAATCTCATGAATGTAATGCTGAAAAAGCTGTCAGGGTTACTTACCTCTCATTGTCTTCTTTCAGCCTCTCCAGCTCCCGTTCCCCCTCAAGCCTGCTCTGGGCCTCTGTCTCCATCTTCTCCCTCTCCATCTTCATCTCTTTTTCTCTCTCCTCCAGCTGGATTTTACCATCCAGGAGTTGTTTGTACCTTGAAAATACAAACATAAAAGTCACTCCCCAAAGGGGGAAAAAAATACAAAATAAAAATCAATGAATGCAAAACAGTGTATCTTAAAAGATGGTCGGGTGTGATGATTCTTTCAGTCTTTATTGTGTGAATTTCAATTTGTTTTTGGAGAGCTACAAGTGCATTCAGTGATTCGAGAGAGAGAGAAAAAAAAATATAGAGAAGATTTTACGTTTTCATAGTTATTTAATGACAGGACTGAGTGTTTCTACCTGCCCTCCAGTTCCCTGTGTTGAGCCTCTAAATTGCGATTGTTACTCCGTAGTTGTGAATGTTTGTCCAGCCACTCTTCTAGCTCCACTTCCTGCTGCTGCTGCAACGCTGTCATCCGTTCGTGGTCCCACCTCAAAGCCTCCATCCTGGCCAGCGACTCCTCACGCTCCCTCGCCCACACCTTTGACTCGGCCTCCAGAGCCGCACATCTGGCCTCGCTCTCACTGCAGCGCGTTAGCACCGCTGCATGCTGGGAACCCAGTGATGCTTGCTCCACCTGTGTGTGTGTGTGTGTGTGTATTTATGAATGAAACACATGAGAAAGGGGTCATTAGATTACTTAGCTTTCATCACAGACTTTACTTTTTCTGTGTAATTCTGTATTTTTATGGATCAGAAATGAAAGCAGCTATTCTCATGGTATCTTCGTGTCATGTCACCTGTAGCTGAGTGTTGAGTGCTTGCAATCTGGTGCAGGAATCCTGCAGGCTCAGGGAGTGCCGACGCAGAGCTTCCAGCTGCTCTTTTAGGTGTTCACACGCCTCTTGGGACTGAGACAACCGCATCCGCAAAGCCTCCTGTTCCGCGACAGCCACCACCCTCTGAGGGGAGAGAAATGTTTTCCTCAGTTTCAATATTGACAAGAGTTACACACAGCCATGTATGATATCAGCCGCATCAGGGGCTCTGCTATCTTTGGCGTCACACACCTCTGAAAATATCCATATTATTTGAATTTGGAATCGAATCTGCAGCTGACATTTTCAAAGCGCCTTCAGTAAGGTGGTGCTTTAAGAGGTGTCTGACATTTTCATCAATGTATAAGTACAGTGATGAAATTCATCATTCATCCAACCTTCTGTAAATAACAAAATATACATATTTTTACTATTTTGGTAAGTGTGATCAGTGAGAGGTGGTACTATTCTGTGAAACTGCTGAAAAAATTAAATCTGGTGTATTTTTTAACATTACTTTTAAGCAACACTTCACAAGTTGTTTTTTGTTTTGTTTTTTAGTCCTTTTGTGCTTCATACCAGCATACTGCTGGTCGAATCATATCTAGGGGATCGCTCCTTTTTTTTCCCCACTCAAACTTTAACACTTCCTTCCTTTTTACAGCGTCTTTCTGCCCTCTGATGTCAGCAGTGAAATGTCACTCTGCACTACGATTCTCCGCTTGAAGAGAGATACTGGGATTTTTCAACCTTGGATTGATTCTTATAATCTTTTTGGGTCTAAATTATTGGTAGCGACATACATATTTGAAATGAGTTAAATATTGAACAGGAGCATTACAAGTTGTGAGCATGAAACTTTGCTGCGTCAAAAAAAAAAGTGCTCATCTTTCCCATCATAAATCAAAGATTAATAGATAAATTGGCCATGGTACTGCCGTTTACATCAATGTACTATCTCCATCAGGGTCAGCTTTCCAGCTGAACCTAACCACCAACATATTCATCAAATCAGATTCATCCACAATCACTGTGTTATTTACAGGCTGAAGCTGACTTTCAGGAAACATGTAATTGCACCATAGCCTATAATGATGATGACATGTGGTTATGTCAGTCTGATGGTGAAATGTGTTTATTTGGACCAAAATTATTAGATAAGGAGCTTAATCAAGTCAAAGACAAAAAAAAAGGATGCAACGGCGTAGTCGTGAACGTGGGAAACTACTGGCTTCCCTGATGTGACTACTACTACTGTATTTCTGTCAAGTGAGGAGAAAAATATTCGATGCTGAACCTGGGATCTGTTGATGCAAAACTCCTCAAAGATCCCCCTGTATCTACAAATGGCAATAATCTCAGCTGATAAACTAAATCTCGGCTATTTGGTTGTTTGATAAAGACTGTAATCCTAAAGTGAGAGTTTTTCTTCCTCCATTCTGGAAAAATAAAAATAAATCACCCAGACAGGCCTGAACGACAGCTCCACTGTCCATATGATGAGTAAAATTACATGATGTGCTCCTCTTTATCTTATTCTTGCAATCTGTAAACTGCCATGGACTATTTCATCTAATTTACTGCCATTTAAAGCTATATACACACACACTCACAAACCAGAATATGTTGCTGATAAAGTCAGTCTGCAAGTATCTCGAATGGAGATTATACAGTTGTCAAAACAGAGTTGACAGACGGCTTATTTCTGTATTTGCCTTCAGTCAGATAATTATCTGCTCACTGGCAAAACATTTTTTTCACGAGGACATGGAAAATTGCCTAATGTCTAGCTGTTAAAGTATTCTCGGCCAGGATGAAACAGCATCTAAAGATTTTTGTTCTGACACAAACAAACATGAGAAACAGGGTCCATGTTTAAAATCACTTTAATTTTGTACCATATTACTCTTTGCCAACTTAAATATTTTGTTGTGGGGTTTTAATGAAAAAGTGCTACATGATTTACCGTAAAAAAAAACAAAACAAAAAAAACACCCGCAATGCTCCTGTCATGTGTAAAGCTCCATGTCAACACTTGGGTCTTTACGGTTCCTCTGAGACGAGGTCCAGAAACAACAGCATGATATGTATCTCCTTACTGCTGTGTGTCAACTGACAACTAAATAGTGTGCAAATGTATAAGATGGGGAGATAGTGAAGCAATGAAAGGACACCCAGAACTACAAACAACACTTCAGGTCAAGAGCAAACACCTTCTTCTGAAGAGGAGTCCCTTTTGTGTGGATTGTGAGCTAATTATCTTTGAGGACCCCTTAAGTGTACAACAATAGTGAATCTAAGATTGTGCAGGCACATTGCACTGTAATCTTAGCTGCACACTGTTAGCTTAGACTTGTACCTGACCTGGTGTTAAACTCCTACGTGATGAAACTAATTTCCTCTTAAATCTCGCTGCGCCATCATCAGCGCCTGCAGTTTAACCTGCAGCTTAAGGTTAGCTTCATCTTAACTATTGTTCCCTCAAACATCTCTCATCAACTTCTGTGGGGATTTCCTCGTGTGTTTGCCATAAAACTTGACCCAAGCATGTTTTAAAAGTCCAAGTCATTGCTTTCACACAAATAATATACCTTTTCTCCCCCTACACAATAGTTTTGTTCATATGAACACTCAGTTGAAGTCATGCACGGTTTTAATGCAGCGTCTATTATTATGGAGTATTATCAATTCACCACAATCATTATAGAGCGCGGAAACAAATGCAAACACACACTTAAAAGTGTCCCTTAAAGTTTCCCGTCAATAGTTGGAAGTGGCCCTTAATGTCATTAACAAGAGTCATGTTGATAAGTTTGATTCAAGCACGGCCCAAACTAAGTGCTTGATTAAAGGATGAAGATGAAATCATCATGTCAGCGCTCTCTCGAACACTAAAATGGCAACAGTGTTCTATATGGGGCTTTTATTTTTTTAAGTGGATAAATATTATTTCTTTGTGTGAAATCAGTTTTATTCGCCTTGCTGACTCAGTGGGGTAAATGTTGACAGTGTAGTTTACTTCCTGGTTTCTACCCAGTTTAACTGTGAATCGGCTGAACCACGCTCGTTCAACTTCAAGCGCAGTTGTGGGTTAAACTTAAAATGTTGCAGTTTGTGTAGTTATTACTGTGTTAAAGGGCGACAGACTTAGCCAAATGCAAACTGACAACGCAATTGGTCCAAAACAACTGCCAAGGATACTATCCAGGACTCAAATCATGATATATTTCTACATTTCTTTGTTTTGTTTTTAATATTGACATGTGTATACATGTATAAAACATTCTTTGACATTCCCACTCATTCATTTATATTAATAATCACCTTACTCTGCAGTTATACCTTTGGTTTTCTTCGTTCTCTGCCAGATCCTCAGTGTTTAGTTGATGTTGTTCCCGTCTTGTCTACCACTTCCTCCCAGCTCAGTCTTGTTTAGATTGTTGTTTCTGGATTCCCTGCTTAAGCAGCACTTTTAGTTTTGTTTAAATTAGTTTTAATTGTTCCTTTCTACTGCCTTTTGAGTTCATATTTCGGGTTATGTTCAACCACATCACATCAAGTTTCTAGACTGAGCTATGCTCTCGGCTCAGCACTTACTTTGCACTCTGGCAAAAGAGGTCATATTCATTAAGTGTAGTTTTGACGTCCCTAGTCTTCTATTTACAGTCTCTGCTCCTCCACTTGTAATCCCATTATTGCATTTCTGTTTAAACATTTACATAAAGCTTCTTAAGTGAGCTTATAAAACATTGTGAACTAAGATTAAACCAGTTATTCTGAAAAAAAAAATAGTTTGGTAGGCTTTAAAGATAAAACTGTCACATTTCCCCCAAAATACTTCTTTAAATTTAATCTGAAGAAGAGTCTGCGGCCCAGAAAACTGAAATGTAATCTCAATTAAAAGTATCATCTAATTCCAATGACAAATATTGTAACATTGAATCGTAGAAATACATTTGAACCCTTTAAAAAGGCAGAAAAGGCAGCACATGGGAAGTTTAATACTTTAAGTAAATTGCAGTGACAATCCTGTTTTATATTATTATTTTTGAGATTTCAAATGCAAGAGGTTTGAAGTAATGTATTTTCAAGATGTTCTATCAGAGTACTTCTATATCAGAAGTCATAACTGCAGGTCAGCATGTAGGAGGGGGAAGTGTCCTAATCTCAAAATGTAATAGAGCTAACGCAAAATCAAACGGACTTAGAAATGCACCAAGGGAAACTCCTGACCTTGGCGATGATGCAGCTTCCCCTTACAGCTTGATGTTGCCATTAATGTGTGTTTTTGAGGCTGAGAGAAACAGTATCAGCTGCAGCAGGACAGCAGCAGAGGAGATAAGGAAGATTAACAGCAGCCGAGGTGACATTTTAAAACTGATGAGCAGAGATAAAACAGGAGTTCTGGAAATAAAGCACTGCACTTGGGGAAGTGGCCTTGTGTGAGCTGATAGCCGTCAACCATCCCTACAGCAACAATTTCAGTGTAATATAGATCAACCTCACACACAGAAATACAGTCTGACACAGATACACACCTCCTTCTCCAGCTCTATCCCCCTCTCGCTCGGCTCTCTCTCCGTCTCTCGTGGGGTGTGAGGGTAGGTCACGGAAAGGCCACCGCCACTGCCAGTTCCAGGGCTTTGATCCAGAGGGGGTGTCTCCTGTGTGTGCGACGATTCTGAATTTGAATCAGACAGAGCCGTTGCCTCTGAGCTTCCTTGTCTCTTTTCTAAAAGGAGGAGAGATTCGTTTTTCTTAAGGCACTGTGAGAGGGACTCCACTCTCTCCTGTGACCGGTTGAGAGAATCCATCGCCGCCTTGAGTTCAGCTTCAGATCTTTGTAGCTTCTGGCTCAGATGTTCCACTTCGGCGGCCAGTTTCTGGGAGCGAGCTTGTTCGTTAGAGAGATCCTGCCATGGCAAAAAGAAATGAGGGAGGGAGGGTATTCATCGAGTAAATCTGGAAAAACAATACCAAACAAAGCGATGATCTTAATAAGAAAAAGCATGATATTTGTGTCTTTGTACTTGTTCAGTTGAGCAGTGGCTGTGTTCAACAGCACATACTGATACTACACAGCATGTTCAGTCTTCTAATCCTCTCCTTCTGGAAATATTGTACTCCACTAAAATCAACCAAGCGTATCCAAAGTTCAATAATTCTCAGTTTATGCTAATATTACGAATTTCTAAGCTTTAGTGATTCATCTTCCAACATGATAAAGGAACAAAATCAAATGTTTGAAATGGGAACCGTGTTTGTGTTGGCATGAATGAGGGCATTAGTCAGCAGGGCACCTGCTGGCTAATGCACAAAGGGCTCCTGACCAAGCCTCAGTATGTGACGAGTTGGGACTGAACATGGGTTGGTGTCTTGTATACCATGATTTCATCCGTCAATAAAATATACATCGTACTTTTTGATACAGAAAGAAGCCTTCTTCTAGGCATTAATCATTTTTCCTTTTATCATAAGAGAGTTGAACTGCACCATACACAACAGTTTTATGTTTTAATATGATAAAAGCAAATATTTAAAATCTCCAGTGGGGCTTACGTTTTTATGACTGTGAGCAACATATAAAATAACTAAACACAGAGGGGAAAAAAGTCTTTAAACTTTTATTTCTTTAGTCTTGATAGGTTAAAGATCTTCATCTGGATGAATTTAACCTCCAGCACATCCCTGCAGTGGTGCACACGCACCCACACCAAGACATACATGCATGTGCACACCTGAGAAAGTGAGCTGATCTTGGCCTGAGTTTCTGCATGCTGCTCCTGCAGCTGCTGTTTACCCTCCTTCATGCTGCTTAATCGAGTGCTGAGCTCTTTCTCCAGGTCCTGCAGACGAGTGCAGAGCTCCTTGGACTCAGACAGCTGCTGACACACGCGTCTACACACATACACACAGAGACACCAGCAGGAGCAGAAACACAGGTCAGGCAAAGGTTGTCTAAAGATGGAGTTGCCATGAACAGATAAATGCAAGGCACAACTAAAAGGACCTCTCCGATGCCTAAAGTTAATTGAGTAATTGAGGTTAAAAGCGTGTGTAGTGGAATGTGGTACCTATGTTCAGCATCCAGAGTGCAAGCTCTCTGGTTGCTGTGCTCCAGGGCCAAGGTCGTGCTCTCCAGCTGCTGCCTGAGTCTTGCTACCTCCCTCTCTCTCTGGCGGCCCTCTTTCCGACGGTCGTCCAGCTCCGACTGGCACACCTCTTTCTCCTGCTCCAACCGTGAAGCCTCCAGCAGCGCCTGGTCTCTTGCCCTGGCCAGAGATTCACCCTCCACGTTTGCCTCACGGAGCTCTGCCTCCAACTGCTCTTCCCGACGACGGGAAGTTTCCAGACCGCGCGCCTGACGTTCCAGGTCCGCTCTGAGAGTCTGGACGGTAAGCTCTAACTGGTCCTTCTGGCAAACCAAAAAGGAAGAATATCAGATTAAGTTTTCTTTTCTAACAGGCAGATTAGATGAGATACTACAAGCTACAAGCCTGTTCACATAACACTGTCTGATTTATCTGTGTTTACCAAATAAATAAATAAATATAAATATAAAATGCCGTTTGAGTGAACTCCTCTCGGTTTAAAGAAATATTTAAAACAAGATGCATGTGTTACTATCAAAATTTACTGACAGATTCATAACTTTACGACTCTACTATAAAACATAAACCATAATTTTTCTATTTCAAAATTGGAAAATTTTAGCTTCGGTCCATTTGAAGAAATCGTAAGGGTTTTCTGGATGATTTCAAATCTTCTTTAATTTTAAACAAAACATCAACAAAACCCAAAGAGCTTGCTCCTCATTCCCTGTGAATGGCTGAAAGTTGTTATTCCATGATATTCAATGCTATGCTTATATCCTGTAACTCCAGTACCGGAGTAGAATGTAACGTATGTAATGAATGTAACATATATACGCCTATGGTTACTGTTGCCTAGGAATGGAAATAAAGAGTAGCAGAGCTGCAAAGTGGAGGTGAAAGTATCCAGTTTGTCGTACAATATAGATTATTACACATCGGAAGTAATCTATCACAACAACAGTAATTTTCTGACATTTTCCGACATTGTGCTGTTGCACATTTGTTTGCCGTGGGAGATTGTCTTGTTTTTTGTGGGAAATTATCCAATTTCAGTCCAAAAAACATGATTTAGTTACCGCAAATAATTTGACCCTGTTGAGGGCCCGTGCCCAAAGCAGAGCGACTGGTAGAGTAATTAAATACTTCAGTCAGTGGGTGGCAGTAGATAGCACCCTAATGACTGTTCATTTTACACCAACAAGTGCAAGATGTGGCGGTAGTGTGCCAGGGGGTTGTTTTATTCTTAAAAATTTGATGTGCCTCAAAAATGGCTGAAACCCTACTGGGCTAAAGCGATGTTTGTTATGTTTTTGTGGGCAGTCTGCAAACACTCTGTTTATCTCAGTTAATGGAGTCAGAGCAGTGTATGCAGAATGTTTTTTTCTTTTCTCTTTTGTTTTTGTATTACGGTGTAGCAGGATATGGGCATCGAGCAGCAGGCGCGTGGTGACCAGATATTCACTCAATGCAACTAAAAAAATACTCTGGGTTAGAAATCCCGCGGAAACGCTTACCATGCCTTTAAAAAGGCCTATCTCCCAGGACTCCTCTCAGCTCTGTCTGGCGAGACTGTTGAGCCAAAACGGTGACATTTGAGGCAGCTGTTCACTTTTTTGTTTGCAGCTTGGCAAACAGTTCACCAGATTTTTGCAAAAAAGTCTTTGATGGTGATGAAGATGATAAACAACAACAAAAAAAGAGGAAAAATACAACTGTGTGAGGGGTTTTGGCATCTTAGGAACGGGATTGCCTTTCAGTACTCAAGTGCCAGTCAAGTACTGTACAGTTTTGCACCTCAGCAAGTATTTGAAAACTACTTTAGGTTTGCTTACAACCAAAGCTTCATCTAGATTTAGAGCAAGATCAAATTTTCTGTGTGACCTCTAGAAGCAACTCATCTCTTTTGATTAAGTTTCCTCACAGAGTGCTTAAGAAACCCCTGTGTATGAATGAAGGAGAAATGGAAGAGTTGCAATCCTTTAGCAGGGTTTTATTCATCCCCAAAGCTTAAATAAGTAGACCGCACTTCATGTTTCATTTAGCACTCACCAAATCAAATCGTGTTCTGATTCTCTGATTCTCATTCTGGTGGTCAGGGTGTGAAGTCTATCTCAAAAATAACTTGGATTTTTTTTCTGTTTTATGAAAAAAATCATCAAATATTAAAAGAGACAAATTTTCTATTTGATGCTGACTGTTCTGATGTACAGCTGGAGTAATTTCATTCATAAAGCAAAGTGACAGCACAGCAGCGTCTGCTCTGATATTTAAAGAGCACTGCTGAGTTTAGTGGGTCAGAAATTAAAAGAAGAAACACTATTTTCCGGCAGAGAGTTTGGCATGCTGTCATGATTAAAGACATTTACTGGGACCTAAGGCTCAGCTTCTGCTGCACTTCTAGGACAAACAAGTGTCTAAAATCTACAGATCTGGGTTTCTTAGACCCTGATACTGCAGTTCGGTCGCATCAGAGAAGAGCAAGGTCGTTTTAGGTTGAAAACACTTAAAACATGTTTGAACTTGCCTTTAATTACTCTTCAAAAACTAGATTTCATTAGCTAATCCTGGGTGAATTCAAAGTAAACTGCATATGTACGATAACATTTGTGTTATTGAACCTTTAGGCGCAAGAACTACAATTAAGATGAGATGTTCTGTTTCTGAAAAAGAGATGGGGAGACACAAAGGAATACTGCAGGATCAGAAGAAGCTTTTTATTTCTTTCCCAGTTCTTCCTGAGGGGGAGGTATCCTCACACCCCTCATATGCTATTTTCTGAAATGCTGACTAAGTGGTGCTCTTTTTTCCTTAGCTTGCGATTTTTCCAAAGTCTTGAAATTTTACTGCAAATAGCACATTAAACATAGCATTCACTATGACTTAAACCGTCTGAAGTTGAGTGCCTGAAAAAGGTGATTTTTGCTTTGGTTTGTCCATAAACTATATCCTAGAGAATGCACTAAAGCATTGACCCGGATCTCTGCTCGGACTGTGGATGAGTTTGTTTGTTTTTTTTTTATGATTATTGCTGTTTACATGAATACAGGTTGCTGTACTGGGCTTTTAATGATTTTTTTTTTTGTTTGTTTAGTTTTTTTAATCCATTTCATTTATTCAAGTCCAGCCCCTGCTAAACAATTTCTTCTCACGATAATGTAATACGTTTCCAAACCTGTGGAAAGGAATTCAATCTGGCAAGAGATATTATAGTACGATGCTTGGAAAGATTTAACAATAATCAAACTGCATTCTTCCTTTCATTGGTTGGTATTTAATGTTTACTCTTGTTCTATTTCCCTGATGTAATGACATGTGCCACATGTGTAGAAATGTGTCTGCGTTTGGTGGAGTGTGTTTGTGCATGTACAGTCTGACTCCGACCTTGCGCTGGGCAGCACGAAGAGTGTCCACCGTGCTGCGTAGCACGTCTCTGTCTCTCTCGAGTGTAGCCCGCTCCCCCTCCAGGGTGGCGATGACCGTGGTTTGCATCTGATGAAGCTCCGCTTGGCTGCGCAGGCGGCACAGCTCCTCCTCCATGGCCAGACCCTCAGACTGAAGAGCCTGAGGAAAAAGAAATTCATGGCGATGTGTAGCCTCCACTGAGCCAGCAAACACGCTGACTCTGAATCTACTAATATCATAATTTGTAGGTCTCTTTTCCTGTGGGTTTTCCGAAAGTGAATTCAATGTAACCCTAAATATAATATGGAAAATGGAAGTGAAAAAAAAGCATCTTTCATTTTCCATGTCATCCCAGTTTTTTTTTCTAAATTAAGGTTATACGACTAAAAATCTTGAGGAACAACTCCTTAAGAACAGAACTACAAAGGTGCATGCTTTTTTGGTTTGGATTCAGTATAAATAATCATGTAATTCTTGGTTGGTAAGCTTCTACTTCTTTTCTTTCCTTGGTTTGTTTAATTTCCTGCAACAATTCTTCACCACCTCTGTTTAAATAATTAATCTCCCACCTGAGTACCTACATTTCCTGGGTTAAAATCCTAATAAGCATGTTTTTTTTTCCATTTTCTGCAGCAATCCATATTTTCCTTCTCTATTTTCCTATGACTGGTGTTTGCCTGGTTGTTAGATTTAGTCTTATCTAGACTTAATCGCATCCTGTTATTGTTGTTTTTTTTTCTTTTTTCACCATTCCTTTTTTCTTTTTGCTTCCTTGTCTGTATTGACTACTCAGTTACTCCATGCCTGCCTCTGACGTCAGCCTTGTTCAGTTAAGTCCCAATAAAACACATGTGTTTCGTGTACAACCCCCTTTCCCCCTTAAAGCCCACTTTTCTCTGATTGATTTGCTTCAGTAGCCTGATCATAAACTACCAACCTTTCCACAAGGCATGAAGTTAGTAAACACCCCGAAGTGCAAGCAATTCATAGCAAGTCATAAGCAATTTCAGATGCTTTTCCAGGAAATTATATATGTGAGGGAGAGACTTTCCTTTAGCAGTCTTTGCTTTGAAAATAATATAACATCATGACACCCGTATGTTTTGCAGGTATAATGTTAGACACACGGTGCAACTAAAGCTGGAAAGAAATATATTATTTCTTTAAAGTGTTCTAATTCTAATTCTGACATCTGATTATCTAAGTTTCTGTTACTGTAGCATATAAACTATTCAGGGCTGATGATAAACGGCAGTCTGCAGACTGACACCCCTGCAGTCATGGGGTTTGCTTGGCTGAAGGGGGGTCTTTCAAGACAATAACCATCTCAAAGCTTTTTTACTTTATCTCTTAAAAATGCTGGACAATAAAATGAGTGGATTTAAGAGATAGTTTGATGTTAGTATTAATCTCATTTTCTATTCAGACATTTTAATCTGCTGTACAAGATGTATCTTAGAGAATATAGAACTGTTTCAAAGTGTAATAAAATAGTCAAAATGGTAATGCTTTTTCCTATTTTATTTGATGAGAAGTGATGCTTCCTCGCTTTCTCGTGTGATACATCTCAAAAATATTAGTTTCAATTTCATTTAATCAGCTTGATCAAAATATAAGCCTACTCAACCCACTTTTGATCCCTGCACCTCCCCCCCCCTTTGACCCCACTCTTTGACAGCATGGAGAGATACTCCATGCGGCCTGATATTGATTTCCTCATTTTCGTCGCTGCAGTCTGGATCTGAAGAGCTCACTCACCCCTCGCTTCTCAGTCCTCCTCATCAATCGCTTGCCATAAATTAAGTTTCTGGTGTCTTGAAGAAGGATACATGTTTATACCGTGATAATGTGAATACCTTTGCGTTATATACGTTTTTCAGTTTTTAGATGACTGGGTATTGATGTTTTATTGAAAATAACTGTGTTTCTTGAGTCATATTCACATACTGGCCAGCATGAGCTGCACGACCAGAAGTCGTGGTGTCGGATCAAGTTGACTGACTGATGGCAGCATACCTGAATAAAGTCTTGCTACCGAGATACCAATATTGATAACACTTTAGGTAGAAGTGTTCAACCACTTGAGTAAGTGAAAACCTTCAGCTGTGGCCTCTAGGATGTTAAAATGTTTGCACCACAAGCTCCCTGTTTTAGGACAAAAATACCTTTTTACTTTCAATAAATTATAACCTTAAGCAGTTAGTTGTGAGGACATGACAGCGTTTTGAACACAGTCAGTTTTCCACTTGATGCTGCTGATGCTGTATAGTTTATGCCAGTGTGAATCCATACGTCTGGTATTTCTATGATAGTGCCAATTATATCCTAAATATAGTTCTCATAAGTATTGAAAAATTGCTGTCATATCAACCTTGACATTTCATTGCCACTGCTGTGTAATTTTCTTTGGCCCCCCATCTGACGGCATCAATACCTGCTGCTTATGTTTAATCACACTCAATGGCATTTTATTAGCTTATTCATTTATCATGAGATCAACTGTACTGCCCAGCACCCATGACCTTAAAATATTTAGTGGCACTTTATTACTTTTCTAATTGGCCATCTGTCATCCATCCATACCTCAATCTGTCGGCGAGCCTCCACCAGACTCTCTGCTGCTTTCTTCAGACGCTGCAGCTCAGCCTCCACAAGGACCAGTTTCTGCTCAGCCTCCCATGTTCTCCTGCTCTGCTCCCCCAGCTTTGAACGCGTGTCCTGGGCCAGCTTGGCCTGGTGGTCAGCCTCCTCCTGGACCTCCTGGAGCCGCTTTGTCAGAAGCTCCATGTCGGGACCAGACAGAGAACACAGAGCCTGGTGTATAGATTCAATGTCTTTGTAGTTCTCTGTGCAGTGCTTGGGGATCTCTGAAGAAGCGGTCACAGAAGTCTGTTCCTGCTTCCGTTCACTGTCTTTGTTCTGTATCTCCCTTTCTTTTTGACCTCCCTCTGCCTCTCCTCTCCTTTTGGTATGGGTCTTCTTCTCACATGGCTCATTTCTTCCACCTTGAACCCGGAGATGCTCCTCACCCACTCCTGCTTCCCGCTGTGTCCCAATGGTTTCTCCTCTTTTGGGACTCCTCTCCATAAGCTTGACCACTTCCTCCCCGTCTCCCCTGCAGGAATCAGAGCCCTGGACTCCTCTCATCACCTTCTCCTCACCCTCTGAGCCTTCTTTCTTGACAGCTTCTTCTTTTGTCTTGTCATTTAGGTGTTGACGTGGAGTTACCAGCTCTTCCAGTTGCCGCTTTAAAGTGGCATTTTCATTCTTCAAGTTTTGAAACTGAAAAATGGAATTAGAGAGAAATTTAAAACACTGAATCTTGCATTGTTTTTCCTTTTATCTTACATGTAATACATCTAGTGATAAAGAAAACGTATTTCCCCTAAATGCATTAAAATGCCATAAAAAAAGAAAATTGAATTACATAAAAACATAGTATTAGAGTTTGACCTGAAGTATCTTTGACTGATTGCTTCGTTAATATTACATACAGCCCTCCAGCTGTTTGACCTGCTGCCCTCTGGCAGGAGATACAGGTCAGTCCAAGCCTGCACAACCAGGATGACAAACAGCTCCTTCCCTTGGCCCAGCAGAACCATAAACAATCACCAACTGTAATTAGGACTTTTCATTCATCTCCAAATTTCACAACCATGTCCACGTATGTAGTACCTTGCTCAGTTGCATGGTTTGTAAATATGTGTGCATCTATAGTATATTTTGTATGCAAAATTGGACGGCATTGAGGCCTTTAAATAGTTATTTCTTTTTTAAAACCGCCTATTTTGTTATTTTCTTATCTTCATATATTGTGTATATTGTTATCTGTATTTAGATGAGCACATTCTGGAGATGGACCATCATTTTGCTGTAATTCTGTGCAATGACAATAAAAGCTTTCTATTCTGCTCTATGTGATGCATTTTGCATACTAAAGCTTCCCCCTACATAAGTAACCACCAAAAACTAAACATCAAAGCAGCACTGTATAGTTTTCTCTATGAAAGTAGAATTTCAAAATCCTTTTGATGTTTTGATCATCAGGTTGCCTCTGAGTAACGTTGGTGAAGGTCCAATAGCAGCATCAGAAATACTCGTCAATACTGCAAAAGATAAGGGTATAAGGTCCTGAGAGTATTTATATCCATCCATCACCTGCTACCTCTTCATTTTAATTAATAATCTTTTGACAGTTTTACAGGGTAAATGTAGCTAAAAGAAAAAAAAATCTAAAATAATAATATCTCTGCAATGTGCTTCGCATGCATGTGTTAGCCAGGTGTTTGCTTGTTTTTGTTCAGTTTTTGTTGTTTTAGAAAACTAAAATGAATTGTGTGCATCGTTTCCTTATGTGCAAGTTTATTTGTCGAGGTACAGTATGTTGCGTAGGCTACTGTACGTAACAGCTAACTGGGGTTTCACCGCCAGTGGTTTGTCTTGTGCTCTCCGCTGGTTCCTGTGGGCTTTGCTTTCTTTGCCAGTTATACCGACCAATATGTGGGTTCGGTTTTTGACTTTACAATCTGAACTGTTGGATGCTCCAGAGAGGAGGAAAAAAAGAATAAATTCAAAGGCGCTGCTTTAAAGAATTAAATAAAAAGAAGAAGAATACACTGGGCCATAACTATCATAAATTACAGTACATGCAGAGTATACATGAATGCACACAAAAATAGAAGATTTGAACAGCTGTGATATTGCTACAATTGTGTTACAAAATCATCTTATTTATTTTATCTATTTGAGAGATCATTGACTAAAACATCTGACTGGCCTAAGGTACAGGTTTTTCTAGACCACAACAATTAAATAGCAATATGAAAGGTATATACAGGTATAAGTATTTCAACAATAAACTCAGTATGTTGTTTTATTTTATATTATTCTGTTTGACTTGTAAACTTAAAACTAAAATTTGCATTTGGACAGTGACTCAATATTCATTAAATTCGCTTTGTGAAACAACACCGGAAAATGAAGCAATCAAGTTGTGATTTAAGTCTACACTTACAATTTAATATTGTTTTTATTTCTTATACAAGAACCATTATTTATATTTCCTCCACTTATCATTTGGTAAAGCCACTTGAATCAAAGCTGAAAGTATACACTTCAATCACATCTCAATTGTTTTGTTTCAAATCTACCATGTGGATCTACACTTGTGGATGCGACTGTTATTCTGCATCTTTCCACACATTCATTAACAAGATCTTAACGTTTTTCAAACAGTACTTATGTAAGTTCCAGGAAAAGTTACAACTATAACGAACATGAACAGAAGTGTATTCTAGTTAATTGTTATATATCTCTGGTTGTCAGGGCAGCGCTGATGCATGGCTGCTCCACCGACAAGCGGTGCATGAATGTCTGCAGTGTAGAGCTGTAGGAATACAGCTGGAAAGTGCTAAAAATGTGTAAGCCATTTAGCATTTTATCATCTCCACACAAGATGAACCGGTTGTAAAATAAATGCGCCACTGACATTTTATCACTTCATGCAAATATCCCATTGTTTTACTCCCTGAAAATGTTCTTTAAATACTCACATTAAGTTTTGCAAACTGACATTACAACTTCTGTACGCTTTGCTGTTCCCAAAATCTTTTTATCACTGAAACATGTCACATTGACATCCGTTCACTTTAGATGTGCAGTAACCGTTAACCTTCACGTTCCAGGTTGCTCACCTCCCTGAGTGTGTTCTGATGCTCCATCTCCAGGCATGTCAGCTCGTCCTTTGTATCTGGACAATCAGCCTGCAGTGAGGAGAGATGGATAATCAACGCCTACATTTGTTGCATCCTACTTTTTCTGTTTTATGTGTGACTATCACAGCTCAGATAAGCTGATGAGAAAGGCATACACTGTTAACATGCTTCACATTCACAGTGGCAGTTCTTATATACCAAAACTGGTGGTCCATCTAAACCTTTAACAGGTGGAGGGATGAAATATTTTAGTGTATTTTCATGAAAAGCAACCTTTGAACTCTGAACCCTGACCTCCTGCTGGGCCTGCAGCTCCTCCAGTCGTCTCCTCAGCTCTGCGTTCTCCTGCTCTGCTCCCAGCAGCCTCAGCGTCGACGCCTCGCCCACTTCCACGCTCAGCGGCTTCGGATCTGAGTCAGAAAGAAGAAGAAATAAAGAATAAGGGATGGAAGAATGAAGTAGATTGAGAAGACATTTTTAAAGATGAATGTAGGAAACTGAAATATTGATTTGTGAAAACAATCATGGAATTTGTCATGTTCTTTGATGCTTTATCTTAACGTGGAGCCTATCTCTTGGTTTTACACAGATTTTGTCAAGTTTTTTTGTTTCTTTGCATTAGTTTTACTATTTTATGGTTATCCATATTTTATATCTTAGCTTTATATCCCTTTATAGCGGAACAGTTACTTCTTTTTAGTTTTCTTCCAGTGTTTCACACTTGAGTTCTCTCACTGATTGCCACATCTGCGCCACATTAGTCATTACTCTCCTCAGTATATAAACTCCTTTTCTTCCTTTCCTTTTTTCTCGGCCACAGCTTTAATGCCATTCCTGTGTTTCTCCTGGTTCCCCATGCTTGGTTTTTGGATTTATGTTTGCTCTCTTGCCCTTCAGCACGTTTGGTTGTTTATTAAATCCTATTGTTTTCTACACCTGACTGCGTCCTGACCTTGTGCTCTGTATTTGGGTCCACATCAAGCTTCACGTGTGACAAAGATTCCCTCGATTAGGGCTGATTGATACCCTGTGGGGTATCAACATATTTTCTCTTATCAGTTAATTAAAACGTCTCAAATGACAGGGTGCAGAAACAGAGGTGCTCTGACCGAGCAGATCGCTCAGCTCCTCATCGGAGTCCAGATGTGACTGGAGGAAATGCTGGTGAATCTCCACAACTGAAGCGGGAACGCTTCCCCTGCTGGCGCATGTGTGCCTCAGGTCCGCCTCAAGGCTCATGTTCAACTCCAGCAGCTGATCAACGCGCTGCCTCTCAGTTTCCCGCTCCTGCAAACACAAATACACATAATCTGGACTACTTTTGTCACTGCAAAAAGAAGAGGAACCGATTTCCTGCACAGATATTTTGCATTAAAATGTTTTTTCTTAAGACAGTGCTTAAATAATAAACTGCAGGTACACACATAAAGCATGTCACAAAATAACACATACCATGAGAGAAATACAAGTGCACCTGTTAGAGAAACACAAATATGAATACAAATACAAAAACCTGCCTCCCAGCTCCACTCACCGCATCCACATCTATGATTCTCTGATGCAGCAGAAGATTGTCCCTCTCCAGTTCCCGCAGAGAGGAGCAGCGTGCCCGAGCGTCTGCCAGCTGTTGCTCAAGAAGAGTTTTAGTCTCCTGCAGTGCTGCACAAAGCTGCTGCTGCTCCTGCAGGAGACGCCAAACAAAAACAAAAAAATTAAGGTTTATTAAGTTTTATGATAACGCAGCGTGGAGAAATCATACTGAAATTAAGAAGGTGGAAATTTGGAGCGAACATTTTATGGAGAGAATGTTAATTTTTGAATTTCTGGCCTTCTTTGGGAAACAAGATCAACTCTGCAGCTTGACGTCACCCGCCACAACCGTCAATACTGAAAATGACATAAGCTGTGGGGCATATTTGAAGCTACAAAATGTTATTGTGTTCAGAGGGGTGCTTAGTGGTCCACAACCTCTGTAGTCCATTTGTTACCTTTTAAGACCCCTAAGACTACTGCAAAATGGTAATGTTTTCTTTTCCATGTTTCCTCTTGTTGGGGGTTGTAGGGAGCTAATCCCAGCTGAGTGGCTGAGTGGCTGAGATGCAGGGTACATCTAACACAATCTTCAGGTCAATATGACTTTGTGGTTTCTGTTCCTGTTTCGAATCTCAGCTGGCTTCCTGTGTTTGCATGTTATCCCTGTGCCTGCATGGGTTTTCAGCTGGTACTCCAGTTTCCTCCCACAGACCAACAACCTGCATGTTAGGTTTGCCGATGATTCTCAATTACACGTAGGTATGAATGTGAGCATGTGTGGCCATAAGATAACTAGGACAGGCTCCAGCAGACCCCCGTGACCCTGAATAAGAGGAAGCGGGTATAGGTAATGGATATTATGTCAGCCACAATTGTACGTATATTTTGAATCGATCACCACGTCTGTCTTCTCTCTTCCAATCCATGATAAGGTGGCGAGTCAGGTAGTCTAAGATAAGAAAGGTCAGCTCTCAACGTTAAAACCTTTATTCAGTGATGATTTAAAAGCATTATATTCTTCATTAGTCTTATGGAATTTTGATTGTTTCTATTTCAGCCTATAACTTAACTTTAAGTTATTTTATCTTTTATTTTTTAACCAACTGCAGTTTGTAGGTTTAGTGATGTGAAAAGCCATCTTGATAAAATAATAGGGTTTTCTTTTTTTGCCATTTACAGAAACACAGTAGTGCATCACCGTGAACTACCAGGAGGACAACAAACACCGTCTGTAGATATAAATGTATCGTTCACAGTCATAAAAAAGGATGTGTTGCACTACTGCCAGTACAACTTGAATATTAAAAACAAGGACTTTAAAGAGAAATATATCAGAAAACGTTGTGGGGGATACTTTTGTTCCTTGATATACAGTATACACACATTTATGTAGTTAAGATTTCTATAATAAAGTAGAAGGAGGTAACAAGGGATCAGAAAACTTGCAAACAAGCTTGCAGATCCAAACTGACATCTTTGATATCTCTGTCTGTGTTGGTATTTTAGCCACTTAACTGCATGATCAGTGAGAGCAGCACTTTGCAAATAACTTGGTGATGATAATGTTGTTACATCTGAGAGAAATAAGGATCACAATACAGATTCAAACTGATTACTCTTACAAAAGGATCTTTGATTGGCATTTGATTGATTTTTACACGTGGAGCTATTTTAACGACCGCATACGAGTTCACTGGGAATTTCTAGGAAAAAAGACTCATGGAGATTGCTACATTGAACTCTCAACGGGGGATGTAGCATTAAAGGAAATGAATCAAGTGGGTCTGAGAAGGTGACAGCGAGGACACGGTGGGATGTTTTACAAGAACATGTGCACATTTTCTGTCTCAGAACGGTTAAACAGCTTCAAAATAAATCTCATTTGGGTGCAAATGTTCTGTAATTGCAGCCTTAGTCTTGCTCGTCGTCAGTCGAAACAGCTCTGAGCTGTAAATCCGTCATGACATCATACAATATAATCTTATTCTACGTCTCTGAACTTCATCTCTGTTCATACACCCACTGATTGAAACGCTCAGGGAGTGAGAGTAAAACTGATAAGGCTCTTAAGATTAAGTGGTTTCTCTTTTCAAAAAAAAAAAAAATTAATAGCAACACAGTGATACGGTAGCTTTTAAAAGAGATCCTTTTGATATGACCTTCACTGCTAATATTCATATCAGGGTTTGTTTTTTTGAATGAAGTTTCTGCTGTCATATTAATAGAAGTAGAAACAGACTGAGTTTATCCCTCCTCTTCCTCCTCTCCATCTTTTCATATATAACAAAAAACAACAAAAACAATCTGCGTGATGATATGGATGGAGCCGCGCATGTTGGTTTCTCTCCAGTCTGAATAAATATTCCCTTTCTGTGTTTGCGGTTTGCACATGAGTGTGTGTGCGTTTGTATCTGTGTACCTTAAGCTGAGTGCGAGTGAGCTCCAGGCTGCGCAGCCTGTTTTTACAGCTCTGAAGCTCAGTCTGGAGCTGCTCGGTCCGCGCAGCTCGCTCCCGGGCGCAGTCCAACTCATCCCGCAGTGCACGCATGCCTCTTACCTCACCCTGCAGAGAGCGGTTCTGCCGGCACACACACACACACACACACACACACACACACACACACACACACACACACACACACACACACACACACACACACACACACACACACACAATCACACGTTCGTACACAAAAGGGAATGAGGTAAAAAAAGAAAGGTTGTGAACCCATCTGGGAAGGGCAGGAGAGGAAATGTTGACTGATACAAAATAAGAAAACGTGGGTGTGTAAATACAGTTCTGTAATGTCTTGGCCAGGATACGACATAAAGAATATTATATCTTGTAGTATTTCCATTTATTTACAGCAAATCATCTTTTAGAGTAAATAAAACCCCTGGTAAATCATATAGAGTCACCAATCTTGAAGGATGCTCTTACCCGCTTTATTCTGTTAAAAAACAACAACAACAAAATGAATAAATAAACTGCTTTTTATAAGAGCTGAACATTCTGATTTTGTAAAATGTACCTTAAAAAGAGGAAAAGAAAATAAAATTATTGTAATTAATGCAAATTTTTTAGATCAACTAGAGAAAAAAATTGATGGAGTCATGTGGAGTCATGTGGAAAAAAATATTAAATTGCCTTGTAATTTGCATTTCAGGTCTAAATATGCAAATTAGTCGGCAGTTAAAAGCGAGAGCTGGCAAACCTTAACAAGCTGTCGCACCTGGCTGCCTGACAGGAAAAATGGCCTCGACAAGAGAGGTATCAGTTGAAACAATAAAGAGCGTCATAAGACTCTTTCAAGAAGGTAATTCAAGATTAAGTGTGGCAAACCTGTTGGTTGTTCAGAGACTGCTATTTCTCAAATTTGAAAGGATGTAAAAATGAAACAAGTGGACATAATTAATGTTGTGCTTTTCAAAACTCACTGACCACTCGTTTGTTTTGTTTTTTTAAAGTGTACACAACACTTTTTTACTGTTTTCTAACTGATAGATGGTAGCTGGCCTTCATGAGCCGCAGCTGCAGTTTACACGCAGACCAAGGAAGACACCGCGTCTCTGGACAGGAACGTAAAACGACATGCATGAGAGTAGAAAATGAACGACGACGCCTCGCCTTGAAACAAAGTCGGCAGAAGTAAATGAGAATTCCATACATAGAAAGCAAACGTACGCCGTCATTAATGCCTAAACAAAAGAGAAGCAGGTTACGAGTTTGCGATGAATCACACTCTTGCACTTAGAAAGGCGACGACTTTCATCGTGTAACAATGTTTAATTTAAATACCCCTAACTTAAATTACTGAAATAAATAAAAAAATGTATTTATTTGAATTAAGAGAGCCTATACTGTCCCTAAAACGCCACTGCTTCTGATTTTCATGTACTCTCCAAAAACACTTCATATAAAAGAGGTTTAGCAATACTAGAATGGAGGATAACAGTACATAACAATGAAAGAGTATGTTTGTCGCTGCAGCCTTGAGAGCTCACTCTGATCAACAGCCCAAGGCTGTGACCCAGCCTGCAGTCGTAAAGCTCCGCGTTTAGGTGGGAAAGATGTTCAACTGCAGTGGTTCTCATTTGGCTTCAGTGTGTGAAGTCTTAAGTGCTGCAACATACATAAACTAAGACAATACTGAAAGGGTATGAAAGATGTTTTGAGTAAATGGTCCTCCTTCCTGGCATTCATACGTAAAAATGTCAAATATACTATGTAAACAAATAAAATACAATAAAACAGATAAAAGGCAACATAAAAATCCCAACCTCCACTGTGTATACCTCTTTTTGAAGCCTCTTGAGTTGATCCTCCATAGTCTGAACCTCCTGTTTGTAATCCAATATCTGGTCACCTTTATCGTCCCTTAAAAACACACAACTGTCAGCACTTTTTTTCAAATTATGTGTGTGTCATGGCTATAATAACGCGGCTAAAGAGAATAAAATTAAAGTAGCTTCTGTTTTCTAGAAATAGACATACAAAGTAAAGTTGAGGGCTGGTATGAAGTAACGCAAACATATATCCAGAGGTGTATAATCCAGGTGCCATAAAGTAAAAATCCTGTCCAGCAGTTGTTCCAACCGGTCACTAAAGCAGCTCCTCTGCAGGAAGATGCTAGGTTTAAATGTACTGGCTGATCCACAGGTATGTGTTTTAATGAGCAAATATCCGCTTAATGTAAAGAAAAATATTTGACTAATGGTGCTTTGAGACTGACCCCATTTCAAAATTGGTCTTAATTTAAGATTGATTCAAAACTATTTTTGAAAAAAAAAAAAAAAAAACATTAAAGCACATTCAAGAAGTGTATAATCAAGGTCCCATAAAGTAAAGACTCTGCCATGTTTCTGGATGAGCCTGTACATTTAGAACAGGGGTTTTCACTAACGACCACCTACCTGCAGAGGAGCTGGTTTAGTGATTGGTTGGAACAACTGCTGGACAGGATTTTTACTTTATGGCACCTGGATTATACACCTCTGCATGTATCATGATCGAACAAAAACCTTTTCATCCAGACTGGAAGTGGAAAGATTTGAGGTAATATGAAAAACTGGAGACTTAACACAATTTATGTGATCGGTTCATCGCTACCGGCTCTCTTCGTGCAAGGTTAATTATTCTGATATTTACTCTCTCTTGTTTTTCGCTTTCTTCTTTTATTTCTATCTTTTTTGTGTTGCCACAGTTATAATTCTTTAAACCAATGTTTGAAGAACAATTACCCTCCGAGCAAATGGCCCTAGTGAGATCAGTGATCATAGCAAAAAAAAAAAAGGTCCTAATGAGGTAACAAAGATGTGTGTATTCATTCACAGGCACTCACAGTTGTTGTTTGAAGCGGCGGAGTTTGGCCTTGCTATCTGCCAGCTGGAGCGCCAGACCCTGGGGCGGCTCCTCGTTGTGACGACCCAGCAGGTTGGTTGAATCTCCCCGGTCTTCTCGCTCCCGACACAGCTCCGCTACCCTCTGGGAAGGAGGGACAACGATGAATGGTGGATGTGATAAATGACACAGGAGGAGGAATAAAAAAAGAAATGTGGCAAAAGCACAAAAGCCTTTAAACGCAACTAATTCTGAATGTGTTCATTCCTGTTTGGCTCTTTGGAGAATAATTTCAGAAACTTTCTTCTACAAAGTAAGAAACTGTGTGGGCATCTTTAAATGGTTCATACCACAGGCAAAACTTCCATATATACAACACACGCAGCTTCATTAGGACCCCAGTGAGCAGCCCACAAAAAGAATTGTCAACAGTCTTAGTGCTCATTTAACAATGAGAAATTAGGATACTGCCTTTGGTGCAAAAACAATGTCATCTCAGAGAACTTTTTCTGCATCCTTTCAATTAAAATTGAAGAAACATTTCTTGCAGTAGGTCAATTGCATTCCTTTATTTGAAAAAATAATGAGAGAAAGAGAGAGAGAGAGAGAGAGAGAGATAGAGAGAGAGAGAGAGAGAGAGAGAGAGAGAGAGAGAGAGAGACGTTTTTATTACTTTCTTCAAAATCAAAAGTTTGCAGTATTTGGTAGAACTGTCTTCAAACTTCTTGGCTCTAATGTTTTTGGTGGTCCAAAAACATCTTCAACAAATTCTTCTACAAATCTTCTCTGGGACTGAGGTTTGGACTTTATGATGGACACTTTGTTGTCCTTATACAGCTGATTTATAGGTACGTTTGGGGTCATTGTGTATTTGGTAGAGCCATCAATGCCCGAGCCAAAGCAACAATACTGTCTATTGTAGTGAAGCGCACCAGTCCCAGAGAGTTTATACGTTACTGTATAAACAGATGAATATGGGATTTTGGGGCTTCTGGAAATTATACTTAAAAAAATAAACCAACCTTGTGAAGGTCCACAATTCTTTTCAAATATGTCTGGGTAGGTTTCTGATTATTTTCGAATGCTGTTTTGGCACCTACTGTATATGTGATGATGTTTGTAGTACCAAAACATCATCACATGAAATTCACCAAGTTGTTTGAGGCCACAGTTAACTTCTTGTATGTAAACATCTGACTTTGAAAAGTATTAGAAATAGAAACAACTTAGAAAAATCTGTTTCACTAGTCTGGCATTTTACAAATAAATAAAGTACATTTTAACCCATCCAACACAGAAAAGAGTACCTAAACTTTACTTTCAGACTTGGAGGGAAAAGAAATGTTTATGTATCTTTTTCTAAACTGTATGTAAACTTCTAATTGCCACTGTGTGTAATATCACACTTTTCCAAACACAAGATCATTCATTGATTTGTATATTTGTTGCATAATGAATTACATTTTAATGAGGATTAATGGTTAATTTGAAATTCAACAATGAGACAGTGTGGAATGCTGGATTATGGTAATTACTGACATGTCTGAAATTGCCCTGCAACATTTCCACAGCAGACGACAAGGCAGAAACTGCAAAACAATGGTCACCAAAAACAATAGCAGATTTGAGAAGAGGCCTATAAAAATAGACAATAAGGGAGGACGAAGTGAGGTCACCGTGGCTTAAACAAAAGGACTTAATAGACAACTTTGCATTGACGAAAGCTGCAGAACTGAACTTATATTGCAAGTTGAAGTTTTAGTTTGTCCTTGGACAGATTTCGGTATGCAAAGTGGATGGTCAGTTCTCTTAAAATGCTTTTTTAAGACTGTTTCTTATAGTCATCGGCTATGCAGAGAATTGTGCTGTCCTTGATGTTGAGGTTGCATTCTTTCAACTCCAACTAAAGTTTCAAGACTGCAAACCTTACGGTAACGACGCAGTGTGATTGGGCAGAACCCAGGTTGACTATTTTGCACTGAAGGAAATACAAGCAATTTATTTCCCTCTTTCAGGGTCACCCCAGCAGATCACCGTGTTCTGCATATACATATACTTATTCTGATTAATCTCACAATACAAGGTAATTCCCAGTTATATGCAATAACTGTAGCCAAACCTAAATGTTATCCTCTGGATCTGAGCCAGAAAGCAACTGATTATTCGCTAAGGTGTGTGCTTGCATACCTCCAGGTGTGTGTCTCTTTGTGCCAGAAGGCTTTGGATTTGTTTGGCCATGGAGCTGAACACCAGCGGTAGGTCTGCACCTTCATTCTCCACCAGCTCCTCCCACTGAAGCGACAGCACCATGCGAGGATCCTGAGTAACCTGCAGCAGGGACAGTTTCTCAGCTTTCTATAGTAATATCAACGTGAGTCGGTCACAAGAGGGATATTTGGGATGAGGAAACCAGGCTATATGAATATCAATCATACAAAAAATAAATAAAAAATGTCACATTCTGTCTGGGAAATGTATCCAAAAATGTCTGACTAAAGCATGCACAACTAATGATCATGTTGACACGTTTGAAATATCCACAGATGGATGTCACATGAACATGAAGCAGGGGTTATATCCATCCACAAAAGGAGGAGCGCTTTGCACCTCTGTCATTTATTATCATGAGAAACCCGGGATAAAAACACCTGGTGGGCAACATGCCGTTCATGTAACGCTTGCAATTATTCATGGCGGGGGGGATTTTCAAAAGAGTACACCCCGGCACCCTCTTCTTTGCCACTCAGGGCTTGGAGAGGACAGCGGAGAGCGGCAGAAAAGAGATGAAGGGAAGACAATGATGTGACAGAGGTGGATGTGGAGAGGTGGACATGAAGGATGGAGGATCCTTCACAAGTGGCCACCCAGAGGTCCTGACGAGGCTCCCAGCAGAATAACAAGCAGCTCATTTTCACACTTACTAGAAATACCAGCAGAAGGAACAATAGTTTCCTTCTGGGCCTGCAGATGAGACAGTCAAGAAAACTCTGTGCTAAAACATATTTGAGTGACTCTGCAGTGAAAGCTTTATTTATTTGTTTGGTAATTTACTGGGAGGAAGGAAGGGTTTGATTAATTTGACATTTACCTGCTGGATACAGCCAGCGATGGCGGCCTGGGTCTCAATGTCCAGAGACTGAATCTGCTGAATGAACACTTCCTTCATCTCGCACTGCACATCCCAAGAAGAAAAGGTGTTAGATGTGTGTGTGAGCTATCTATCTTTGAAGAAGTGACAAGTTAAAACTCTGACACTTTAGTGGACTAAGACACAAAGTCAAGGAGTTTGTTAGAAGGATTCCCGTGGGACTAAATTATATTCACCTTCCTGACAAATCCTTTTTTACTTTTAAGCAGGGTGATTCTTAGTCATTTATTTAATAGACAGAGTGACCACACGTCCCCCATGGCAAAACCAGAAAATACAAAGGTGGTTTTGAATGTTTTTAAGTTTATAATTCAGCTTAAGAATGGATTATGTCTCGTTGTCTGAAAGCAACAATTATCTGATATGACAAAAACAAAAACAGACTTTTAGAGAATCTCATTCCTTATTTTTTTATTTTTGTTCTTTAATAAATTACCAGAGTCTTCTACCATCACCACTCCAGTCTGACTCCAGTCTGCTAATCAGGCTTTTACAGTACAGTAAAAAGCCTTTCCTCACTAAATAATGCATACCAATCCCCTGGGAATTTTACAAAGGGCTCCAAATGACCCTCCGACCATGAGAGGTATAATCCTCTTGAAATAAGAAGGTATGCACACAGGTAGTAACAGCATTTGTGGAGGACTCTGGATAGACCACAGAAAGACCTGGATAGACCCTATTGGATAGACCTGAAGCCAGTATTGCAAACACCTTGTTTGACAAGATGGCTTGAGGCAAAAATACTCTAAACATTAACTGAATGAAGCATCTCCATATTATGTTAATGATATTTCAGTATTATATTTTTCATTAATTAAGAAAAAACTGCTTTTTCTGTCTTTATTATTGTAGAGAAATCTGGAAAAAATTTTAAATATCTGAAAACTTCAGGATCTAGGTTGTATAGTATAGTATATGCATAGCGCATAGTATGTGCAGGCAACAATGATGTAATTATCAACCTTTATGTGTGTGTGTGTGTGTGTGTGTGTGTGTGTGTGTGTGTGTGTGTGTGTGTGTGTGTGTGTGTGTGTGTGTGTGTGTGTGTGTGTGTGTGTGTGTGTGTGTGTGTGTGTGTGTGTGTGTCTCTGATCACCTGCACTGCACATCCCAGTAAGAGCAGCAGCAGTCGTCTGAGCTCCTCCACAGCTGCCTCTGCGGACAGAAATAATTGTCACCATCATCATTATCAGCATCATTTCCAGCCCTGTCACCGCTCTCCTTATCATTATCACCTTAATGTGCTTTACAGTTTGCTGAAAACGTGGGGCATGTGTATACAACAAGTTCCTCGTGGTTGTTATACATGGCACAAGTGGGATCATGGTATTATCTTGTACCTGTTAGGGGGTCCTGCCCGAGTATGGCAACATTTGGAACAGGCATCAGTATCAACTGCTGCAAATCCTCCTGCAGAAAAGGAAGAACAGAAAAATTAAACACAAATAATTCTCTAGCTTGTTCCCGTCCTGTCTGCCCACAATGAGGGCAGATAAACAACCACAGCAGAACTTTCCACCAGCCTGCAGCAGTTTATAGTATAAACAATGAAAAGATAACGCGTGAGTGTATTCATTTGTCCCTCTAGGTCAAAGAAGCTTTGTAAAAATATGTTTTTAAATATTTCACTATCTCCAGATTTCATTACACCATTCTCTCGATTTTATATAGACGAAGGAAATTGAGCTGATAGATTACACATTCAATAAAATCTGTAAAATATATCTGTCGTCACCTCTGTGACTGTAGTGTCACATGGGTGTGATGTGGGTGACGGGAGAGCAATCCAGACACATTTACAGAGGCATAAATATCACGATGGACGTCATACAAACCAAGACCCATTACTGACAACAAACCAAGAATTACTCTCAGCAGCAAGCTGCACTCTGGAGGCTACCAGTACAGTATCATGATTATTGCAGGATCAATGTGGATCATGTAGCAGTTATATTAATATTGGTTTAATAACATGTAAATACCTATTTTAAAACCATCATTAATTATTAAATTAATTTCGCAATTAAAATCTTTGTCACTAATTGAGGTTATTATTCATTTCATGCTTTTAAGGCCTTAAAAAATTAATAAATAAACAAATATATACACACACACACACATATATATATATATATATATATATATATATATATATATATATATATATATATATATATATATATATATATATATATATATATATATATACATACATACATACATACACACGTACATACATATATATCATTACAGAGTACCCTTTTTTGTCATATTCTTGACTAAAATGAAAACCTTATAAAGCAAACAATTTATGAAAGCTATTAAACTGCTCATCCAGCATCCATTTAATCCTGAAAGAATACAACCCTTGACTGTGGATGTCTTTCATGCAATGCTGCTGCAGAAGAAACCATTAATAATGTGGTTCAAAGTAAATGGGGTGATTCAGGACCAGCAGAAGGCACAATAACACTGGGGTCACCTTGTTTCAGCAAATTCTAATACGTATGTGCTTTGAGCTCAAATCTTCTGGCACTTTTAAGTGATACAGAGTAAAGCTGGACTGCAGATACCTCGGGCATTTCTCATCCAGAAACCTGGCGTCTCTGGGCGTCAGCAAGAACTGCTCCTCTTACATTCACATCTGCTACTCCTTCACAAGTAAAATGGGTCATGCTTTTGTTACTTACTGGCCTTAAACCCTGAAAAACCTGTTAATTTGAAATATTACTAGGAAAAATCCAGACCGATGTTACAGTGATGTCTGTGTTATTAATCTGTGATCCATCAGTGCAAAATCATCTAAGTGTAGCAGTAAGCTACAGTTACAACTCTGTTTCTGTAATTTATAAACTGTACAGCAGGGAAGGCAGTTTACAAAAGGAGCAGGGACTTTTAGCAACTGGCATGTGCAGCCAACCTCACATTTCTGCTCCTTCAGGGCACGCAAGATAATAGCCTCCGCAGCTCTGGCTTGGTCATCGAGCAGCTCAAGGTTCTTGATGCCAAGTATTTCTTCAGCAGATTAGACAGACTTAAAATTATATAGCAGGGGTTGTTTATGTTGGCATGCAAAAGTCCTTGCATGAACCACTCTCTGTCGAGCAGTACAGCCAAGATACACATACAGTCCAGGCCTGTATTTGCTCAAATCTCCGCTGCACTATAATTATACATCATCATTTGATATAGTAATATACCCTGTCAGGGTAAGTGAAAAAAACAATATGAATGATGTACATTGCAATTATCTGGCTGCTTTCAAGGGCAGTAACACTTAATCAATGGTGGAAAGTAAGCTAAGTACGTTTACTCAAATAGAGCAAGTGACTTTCTTGCTTCGGTAATTAACAGTATGTTAACTTGTATGTCCTCGTAGTTCTGCTTCTGGTCTATTACGATTCATTGACAGGCTTTGCTGCTAATTAAGATTTTAGCCAATAAACAACACTGCAGGCTTTGAGGTCTACCAAATATGAAACAATAAAACCACCCAAAAAATGCTTATACTTCTTATACTACCATAGTTGTTTCTTTTTCCCTTTTCTCTCCTGAAAAGTCAGTCCATGAACCCTCAGATTTTCTAGCACCCCAGTAGGCCCTCGTAAACTCACCAGACACCCCGCCTTTCTGCCTGTCTGCCAATCTCACTCTGTTTGGCTGTCATTCATTAATTTATGGGCACGGGCTCTGAAACCACCTTGGATCCATTCAACAAACTAGTCTGCTCAGGCAACACAAACAAATGCTCAGCTATATAAAAACAATATGAGCATTCAAAGTCAGCCATAGTCATTTAAAAGACAAAAAAACACCCTCTGGTGATTTTAGAGAAAATAAAATAGGACATAAAAATCATCTGAGCCTTTGTCTAAAAATTAAGGAAATACAGTTTCACATGAAGATAACCCATGAAAAATCATGCGCTGTGGTTTTGTTGGAAAACATGTTCAAATACAGGAGCAGTGCGTGAAAGATTAATACTTAATACTTCCACGGGAACAAAGAGGATAAGTAGCACTCATGTGGTGCTAATCAATTCTACTTGATTAATTTGATCATCAGCAGCCGCCTTTATAAAAGTAGAGGCTTCAACGGCAATGATCTTTGAGAATAAATTGTTTCTGCCCTTTTAATTTTAGATGGGTTATAAGGCCGTCTCCGCCCGCATTTAAACTCAGTCATTCTATATACCAGGAAAAAGTACTCACAAGTGGAAAAGTGAGATGGAAATCTTCCCATAAATCAATGCCCCAACAAATTCACACCAAAGTAAGACTATGCACCGCTCAGGATATTTCAAAAACCCTCAATATTAGTCCGCCCCCTCTTCCCAACCCACTGCAGAAAAAACAAAATCCTCCAAAGACGTTAAAGTTACTGAGAGTATAATTACAAGACTGAATACATGTGGCTTGTTTGAAGGAGATGCCAAGATAAGCCTCTTCTCAGTGAAATAAAAATGCCAGCACAGTTTTGGTGTAAAAAGTCACATCTGAACAAGCCACAACATATCTGGAACAATGTCCCTTGGAAAAATTGGAGATGTTGGAGGTCCAATCCACAATACCACTTTTACGACACCCTTGAGCCTAATTACACTGCACGTCTCAACCTGAGAGACAATCTGAGGTTGGCTCATCATCATCCTAATCTCTAAGGTCAGGCAGAGCAGGCTTTCACAGAGTGAAATGAGCATTTAATCTCAGCACTCATCCTTCAACATCCAGATCCCAGCCTCTTATCATATCATTGAGACAGATTTACTTGTTTTCAAACTTTTCCTCCAACAGTAAGTAACTTTCCTGCACCCCAATGTCAGCCACAAGTCGAACACAACTGTATCAAGGCGACAAGAGAGCTCCTGGTGATCAAGCTAGCGTTGGAGGAGAGGAGACACTAGCTTAAGGGGATGGAGATCCCCTTCACTCTCTGGACAGATCTCACAAATGTGGCCTACATCCACCCAGCCAAGCAACTAAACACTCGTCAGGCCTGCGGGGTGCTGTTTTTCCAGACACAGTAACTTCACTTTTGACAAACCAAACTGGGTCAAAGAAGACTGAAGCAGACACCCTGTCGCCCCAGTGTTGTTCTGAAGACTCCCCAACCAAGTCGGACTACACTCCCCCCATTGCTAGAATTAAGGGGTTTCTGTCTAAACAAGACATGGAAAAACTTATTCATGCATTCATTTTCAGTAGGTTGGATTATTGCAATGGCATCTTTACAGGCCTTAACAAGAAATCTATCAGGCAACTGCAGCTGATCCAGAACGCTGCTGCCAGAGTCCTTACAAACACCAGGAAACTGGACCACATTACACCGGTCATGAAATCACTACACTGGCTTCCAGTGAGTCAAAGGATAGAGTTTAAAATCTTCCTGCTGGTCTACAAAGACCTGAATGATCTTGGACCAAAACACATGGTGGATCTGTTAGTTCCTATGAAGCTCCCAGACCCCTGAGGTTCATCTGGATCTGGTTTGTTGTGGTTCCCAAGAACCAGAACCAAGCAAGGTGAGGCAGCGTTCAGTTATTCTGCTCCTCACCGGTGGAACAAACTTCCTGTAGACCTGAGGTCTGCTCACACTGTCAGCTCCTTTAAATCAGCCCTAAAAACATTACTGTTTACTGAAGCATACTCTTAAATTAAATACTTACTTGCTGTACTTTACTGCCCTTACTTTTTAACAACTTGTGCTTTTTATCATTTTACCTATTTTTTATCATTTTATTTCATTTTATTTGTTATTTACTGTTTAATTGTGCTGCTTTTAATGTTGATGTAAAGCACTTTGAATTAACTTGAACTTGAATTGTGCTATACAAATAAACTTGCCTTTCCTTTCCCTTCCTCTTGTGTTGTGGCAGCAATCACTTGGGCAGTCGAACTAAGCAGTCATATCTAGATCAAGGTACAGGTCTACCGAACTGCTTGTTTCTTCCTAACGTGTGTTTGTATGTAATCAAGTACTGTCCCTCTTCCCACACAGCCTTTGATCGCAGGGTTGCACTCTCTGCTCAAGAGATCTTTGTGGTGGCTCACCATGGCTAAGGAGGAGAGGATGCTGCTGCCTGCCCGGTCTCTGCCAGTGACAAGTCCACCGACTAGTCACTCGCCAGCCTAATTCAGATATGAATACATAGCTTTGAACTGATGTAAAGGATTTTCTGTCAGTCACTGGGCCTACCTGGAGACTAAAGCAGCCTGACTCCAGACCCAAAGACCCAACCACTATCTAGCTGACAGCCTTGACATCTGTCATGAAACTGAAATTGTCCATCAGCAAAAAGCATGTAACTGCAACCAACTTTCCACATCTCTCTACTTTAATCTGTTTCCTCCAGTCCAGTGGTCCCTGTTCCTGCCTTGATCACTGATGACCATCCCGCCTACGCAGTCTGCAGGTTGCTGGACGTGTGTCATCACAGGTTTCGGGAATAGTCGCCAGCAGGTGCTTGTCAAGGTCACTCTGTGAATCATTCTTGTGAAAATACACTTTTTTGGGTATCAATGTAGTAAAAGATAGAAATTAACTATACTTTCTACATTATTAATTTAAAATAATCTAACACTAAATACAAAATACAGACCCCCGTGACCCTGCAAAGGATAAAGCGGGTATAGATAATGGATGGATGGATAAATACAATGTACAATTTGTATAAAGTCTCAGAGTTGTGCAGATTTTAGGTGAGAAAAAAAGAGGATTCAAAACAGTACAATACAGGACAAATATAGTTAGTCAGGACAAAGTAGCAAAATACACAAACAACCATAAGTGATTCACTATTCTAAAATTGCATTTTTCAATAAAGACAAGTGCAGCCTATAGAAGTTCTCTGTCTCCACACTTGATTATCTACAAGTAACTCGGTTGCTATATGAGAGAAGCTAAGATTGCAGCAGAGAAAATGAATCCACGGTTTGCTGCAAGCCGTTTCTGTGGTTTAAGCTCACCACACTCGTGTGTTAGAGGTACACACACACACACTGACACACTGACTTAGCAAGTACACTGCTAAACAGCATGAATGAGAAGTAAAACTGTCACCAATGAGGAACTCAAGGTCCAGAGCAACAGTGAGGCCAATTCGGAGCGCACCTGGTGAAATTCAAGTGCAAGCAGCCCAGTTACTGCCAGCGTCTTCTGAGTCACCGAACTTTCAGGGGGCATTTTTGACTCACTGCATATTAGGATGTAAAACCCTGTAGACTTGTGTCGTCTCCACGGAAACAATTGTGTCATTTCCTCAAATGCGCCGTCCTCCTACCATGTAAATTGTGAAATCATTCTGAGAACTATTGAGATTTTTTTTGTATTATTCTGTAACCTTTAGCCACAGCTATAGCTGAAAATAAAAAAAAGATCGCTTGCAACTCCTACAGTTTTTGTCACCCTATTAGCCTGTATAATAAGCAGAGACAAATGGAAATTGTCTCTTGTCATCTTCTATTTAATGCAAAAGCTCTGTCATCAAATACATACATTTTAAAATTCAGGATCCTGAGGCAAAATATTTATTAGCTATGACTCATAGTAGAGCTTCATGTCTTGTTTTTATCGCCTTAAAGCCAGTCAACTGCCTCTCCCTCCTATATTGCACCCTACCATAACAGCGTTTATGGATTTATTTATTTTTTGCTAGAAAAGTCTAATCAAAACAGCAGATGGACCCCACATCAGAGCATATTTCCCAACAATTATGTTCCGTTCGCAAGAATATCCATTGACATTATGTAATGTTAACTAAATACCAGGCAAGCAACCTAGCAACTTCAAGTTATGAATGAAAACAGCTGGAAGCTGCTTGAGTAAAAACAAACAAGACAACGAAGACACAAAGATGAGGGAGTTTTCAAGAAGAGTTGAAAATCCCCTCATCTTTAACACTTTGCAAGAGAGTAAGTATAGATTTGTTAACACATTTGTAATCAGCCCTATAAATGTTTGTTGTCAGTTGTCATAAACAAATGCCTGACTCACCAAACTGCACTTGATTTTTTTCTTTTTTTTCATAAAGAGGTGAATGTTTACACTCGTCTCTCTGCAACAGATATCAAACAACAAACATCCGTCTGACAGTCCCCATTTTCACATTCTCACGGCCTTCTGTGCTCCAAAACCAAAATAATCCAAAACTCTTCCAATAAAGGCCGTCCGTGGTAACAGGTGGTTTGTTTGATGAACACACTTCTGCGACATGATTGTTTAAATATCATATGTTCTATCAAAATTACAGTATAAAAAAACAATAACTAAAACTATGCTAAAACTTAAATGAAGGGGTATGTCTCCTTCAGAATATATCATGCAGAGACAACAAGAGTCAGATTATTATAATTGATTAGTCTGACACCAATTGTCACTTGAGGACCACGAAGCTGCAAAACAAGCAGTTCCAGTCCCAGTATTTATATAGTCTACATTCAAGTAGACCAGCCACTAAAGATGAGAAAGCATTTGACGATCATGGTGGACTTTTGGATTTGTTTATAGTATCCGTTCCAGTCATGGCAAAGCTCTCTGAGGATTGGATTTACAACAACAGCTGCTATCTAAAAGGATGAAAATGCATAAAAAGTTGTTGCTAACCTGAGACTGGCCTGTTTCTAAGGTAACAAAAAGCTTAGACAAACGCAGTCCTACCCAATCATCAATTTAAACATTTACAATGACATGTGTTTGCAGACAGTTTGAACCCAAAATATTTAATGTTTTTTCTCATCAATCTTATTGCATATCATAATATTTATTATCACTTTTTTTAACTCTGAAACCCACTAAAAAAAACATAAAAACACTACTTATAATGGTAAAGCTTTTACCAAGTTGAGATGCTACTCCAAACATCAGTAATGTTCTGGCCCTGAGAATACAAACAGGGAAGGGGTTTCATTAGGTTGTCCTGTGTGCATCATTCTGCTGTTGTCACATTTTTCATTTAAAAATCTTCCAGAGCTGTGATTTTATAACGAGTACAGGATCTGCCTCAATGAAAATGCAAGACTTTTCTGTAAGAGATGTGGTCTACACAAGGAGTGTTGCTCTTATCTCAATATATATTGTACATTTGTGCAGCCGTCACATACGTAGAAGTGACCTTTGCCATGAGCGCTCACACAAACTCATACCAAGAGAGTGGCGTTTGAGCCTGTTGTCGATAACAGTTTGAATGCTCATTTTTTGTCTTTTAATTCAAAGAGCAATGCCCTAATTTCTCCCAAAACCAAATTCAGACTACTGATCCCAGATAAAGGTTTCCAGTGTGTGATGAACCATCCCACAAACCTCTGAGCCCAGAAATGTGCACATTTCCTCTGGATGAGGTTAAAATAGTTGTGTGTTTTTTGTTTTGTTTTTGCACATTAAAGTTTGAAGTGGCATTTGTAAATGCTGCTCCATATTGTAGTGCTTGACAAAAATCTTCCGAAGTAATCCCTTCTCCATGTGGTTACATCACATGTAGATGAACAACAGCTCCCGATGCAGTCCTGTCTTACAGATTTAAGATCACCGGTGTTTGTGTCCAGCTCAAACGTATGCTCTCGCCCTTCATGAGCTGGATCCTTTCATGAACTGAATTAACTCCAGATTTCCTAGATTGCTTAATTATGATGTACATTTTACAATTTGCATGTTTAGCTCATTACTAGTCCAAAAACAACTGCCTTTTCCCAGCTCGGTTTAAAATGTGTTACAGAGCTAAAAAAAACCCCATAGAAACTGATGTTTTAAATCAAGCTAATGAGACAAATAAATTAAATGTTTGGGGTTTATACTGTCAGAAATTAAAGGAAAGTCAAAGTAAACATACAAACCACCGTTGGCTCGTGACTCCAGTACCGTGGAGACTTACCAACATCAACATGTGACAGTCACAGACTCGCCACATGAGGACAACGCTTATAACAACAGGCTCGCCGTTATGTACTCAGGACACAGTCAGCAGTGGGTTTTTTAAGCAAGCCTTATTTACATTTGATGTCATTTCGCAGACAATGTGAGTTTTTTTTTCCCACAGCCACAACTTTTGCAATAGCGCTGGCCATCATCCATCACAAAATGAGGAAAGAAACTGCAGAGTATCACAGGGCTGTCATCAAGTTTATTCACCGGAGTGAAACACTGAAAAATCTCTCAGCGTTCACACTGGACACCTATCAGAAACTCATGATGTGAAAGAAAACAATAACAAAGTTAAAACCATACATTTTCTTGCAACATTGCAGCACACCGACAGTGAGGATTTTGATGCATGACAAAGTAGGGAACTTTAACATTCGGCCATTCAGGTCGAGCCTCTGGAGCCTTAACCATGACTGTAAGATAAATAATACTTCACACCCAGATATGTTTGGACTACCACCAACTCCAGAGGGAAATGTGTGGTAAACTGAGATGCTGAGTACTCCAATGTATTCACAACCTAGTCTCAAGCTTTGTCTGCCTGCCATTTGAAGCTGGGCAGACACTGTAGTCAATTTATCAAAGGCCTTTTCAGATGAAAACAGCTGGCGGCTGCAGCTGGAAACAGGATGATGAGAGCACTGAGGGTTAAGCAGGACAGTGAAGCTGCCAGCTATAAAATCAAACGATTGGCTGTAAGACATAAGCTCTGTACGAGTGAGAGGAACAAAGCTAAATGATGATTCTCTTGAGGTTTACCACCACGGCTGACATCTTTCACAATGCATGTAGCCATTTGCTTTTTTCTTTGTGGTACGGTGGCATTTATAAATGAGATGATACCAGGATACTCGTGAGTGACCCTCATTCATACTCAACATTCTTTGACAAAAAGAAAAATGTGCAAGTGTGAAATGGATCTTTGTTTTCCATACCATTGTCCCAATTATGTGTAAACGATAACATAAAGTATAATCTAAAAATGCTGTAAAATGTAGTTAAAGGTTTTTGGCATTGGTCACTTTTTTTTTTTTTTTATCTAAGGCTATTCAAATTTGCAGTCTAAGATGATTGCTCGTCCAATGGTTTCCATTCATCATTTGTAAGTGGAAACTCATGAGAAGTCCCCTCTGCTCTGCTGACTCACAGGGAATCTTCTTTGATTTCCCCCCCGAAGATTCAATCAAACGCTTCAATATCCCCCTTTTCTCCCTCGGACCCTCCCCTACCTGGTAGAAGGCTCGGAGGTGTCGATTTAAAATAGAGAAGTTCTGGACTCTCAGCATGTGGTCATCTCTGTCGCCGTTGTACAGACGCTCCACCTTGGGGTTTGGATCTCTATGCAAACACACACAGAGAGAAATAAACAAACATACATTGTGGTGTGTCGTCTGCTGCAGCTTGATCAAACAGCCCAGCACCATGTCTCTTTCTTATGCAACAGTTCATTTATGAAGAGGGTGAATACAATCTTAATGAGCTTGAGAAGGCAGCAAGAACCCACATGCAATTATTTGCCTAAACAACACGGCTCAGGTTATTACGAGGCTGCTCAGCAAATACTAACATCTCATCCCATCTGATCATAGACTCAAGATTTTGTCATGCTGAGATTCAAACATAAAAGGTATGAAATTCTGTATAAAATGACTAACAAGATGGCATGTGGGCAGAAGCCCATTTCATGATCAACAGGAAGTTTGTGGGTCACATATCCATGTCATTCTTTCATACAAGCTGCTGAACAATGTGAGGTTATGAAAGGGAATGTGATGAATGTTACATCACATTGTGCAGGGAAAGAACATTAAGATTCTGCTGCCACGCTTGAAACTCTGGGAGACTGTGCCGTGGCACAAAGAAAAAGAGGATATAAGGATTTACTGAGTTCCACATCAGGTTTTGGCGATTTAGCATGACAACGTAAGTTGGGGGGGGGGTCATTTATTAGAGGTATTTTTGAATAAGAAATAATACCAATCAATTTGTTTGTTCAGTGATCCAGACAGTGATCCATGTGACCTAATACATGGTCCGCCTTTATTTGATAATCGATGTATGAACCACTGTAGCTGTACTACACTAGGCCTCCAGTAACTGATGTGATTTTCTCAGTGGTCAGTCACAGTATTATAGACTTGTCCCACAGTCTTTAAGATCATTATCTTCATAGATAATAGCTAAACCGAACCAAGCAAACATGAATATAGGAGAATATACCGTATTTTCTGGACTATAAGCAGCACCTGTATATAAGCCGCATCCGCTCTATTTGTAAAAAAACAGTTAAAAAAAGATATACAAGCCGCACCTGTATATAAGCCGCATCCGCTCTATTTAAAAAAAAAGATATGCAAGCCGCAAATATTTATGTTGTTAGATTAGACATTTACTACATGTACAGAACCATTTTGAACTGTAAATGATGTACATGTTTGTACCTAAATAGATCCTTTCCTAACAGTGTCTTTTAACACGGCAGCAACTTTGCTGATTAAAACTGGACAGAACCAAGAGAAAATAACCAGTATTTATTTATCTATTTATCTGTTTGAAATCTGCTTCTACCTACTTCTATCTGCTAAAGAAGAAGTAGCGTATTCTTCTTTGCATTTATTTTGTTTTAGTTTTTATTCTAATTCCGGTTAGAGCGCCCGAGCGGTGGAAGAAAAATCCACAGAATAGCCGCACCTTTGTATAAGCCGCATGGTTGAAAACCTATGAAAAAAGTAGCGGCTTATAGTCCAGAAAATACGGTATAAGGTTGAAGTTTGCTTGTTTGTTACCAAGATAACATTTGTTGCTAAATGTACAATTTAACTTTTTTTGTTGTTTTTGTAGTCTTTATCATTGAGGACCAGCTGTTGGTTCCAATATACAACTTTAGAAAAATGACTAAGTGCTGCATTTTCTATATTGTCAGGGCTGTAGGGGAAGTGGGGTCCTATCCCATCTTCCATCGGGCACCAAGCGGGCAGGCCCTGGATAAGTTGCCATAAGTCCACCATGCATGATCACAACTACTGATCAACTACTATGTAGAATCAACAATTGGCTTCATATACATGTTTTTTTATGGTATGCAGTAGAAAGCTAGAATACCCCCAAAATAAAATGATCCATGCAGACACAGGAAGAACCTCTACATAGAAAAGCCCCATACAAGATTTGAATGAGGAACCTTCTGGCTGGGAGATGGCAATACTAACCACCACGCCATCATGGTGCCTCAGAGCATTAGGGTTTCAGTCCAAAAACAAACAGCCAAAACAGAAAGCACAGCCTAATACAGAGCCCTTTGAGCCTCGAAACAGATCCCTCCGTCTCAGGAAAGCAGTGAAACATTTGCCCTCTCTTACAGGAGGCGTTTCGGCTGAATTGTTCAGTGAAAGAAAATCACTAAATTCATGCACTCTGGTCTGCAAGGCAGGGACAAACATGCACTTACATACCCTTTCCAAAAAAGAGAACAAACCAACTCAGATTATGACACATACAGAGGGAAGATGACTGCTTTCTCTGGTGAGGAAGCCAGTGGAGACTTATATCTCTGCTATAGCTTTACATAGCATGTTCTCCTTTTCGCCTGCAATAAAGTTCATGGTGGATGACTGGTGTCATTAGCTTTGGCCCTAAAATAACATTTCCCACTGACCGCCATTTATATATGACTGCTATAATACCTCAAAGCACATCTTCAGCTGTAAACAAGGTCGGCTTTCACTCATTTTATCATCGATTCAAAGTTATCTGGGGTTTCGTGTTTCCAAACACCTCTTAAATTATATTGTGGTATTGGAGACATTACAACAGTTTCAAATTTATGAGGCGAGAGAGCCCATTAAAGAAAATGTCTTTGATTCGAGTGGGGTGCGTTCTTTAAATCTGCTGTCCATTTTAAAAACATCCATGGATGGTTTGCTGTTTGCTGTTCCTCCCCCCCAGTGGTCACTTTCTCTGCAGCTTTTGCAGGGCTGCAAGACAATGGAAGATGAAAATCTTTATTAATCTTACATGATCCTCATGACCTCGTTGAGGAAAATCCCATCGGTAAGCCTCATGTAGCGGTCTCGGGCACTCTGGGAAACTGAGTTCACCTCCATGTACTGATTGTTCAGCTGGACATTGTCCTCACTCTCCACCATGTTCTCAAAAAGCTGCACCTGCGAGAGACCAGAAGAGAGTGTTTTCTGTGTATGTGTATGTGCGTGTGCTCGTTTTTTTGGTTGAAAGTGCGAAGTGAGAGGTGGACAAAAACAAGGAGACAGCAGCAGAAAATAAACAAGAGAACGGGGCGACAAAGGAGATGGGGAAATGCAAACATTTCCACACAGGAAGCCACTTGAGTCGCTGCACCTGTCTGAACAGGTGGGATCTGTGCTCTCACACTGGGAAGCATTTCACAGTGAAAGGCAGCCAAGCAGGAATGCAGCCAAGGTCTCTCTCTCTCTCTTTACCACTCCCCCCCCTCTCTCTTTCTCTCTGCTATGACAAGTTGTGCCAATGCAAACTGCAATATAATGAGTTTTTCCCACCTGCACCTTCTAAAACTACACTGTTGAGCTAGTTCAGCTGATGGGGTGAGGCTGAGTGGCTCGACACCATGTGCCACATGGTGTAAGAGAAGTGGCCGCCGGTATCCAACAACATGAATGAACTGTAAACCACTGCCAACTGAAGGCTCCCTAAATGAAAGGGGGCAACAATCGACGAGAAGGTCATCAAAAAGTTCATTAAGTTATACAATATTTAAAAAAAAAAAATGGAAAAATGATTCCCCTCCAACTTTCAAGTTTTTTTTTAAATCAAATTTCAGTTTTTTTACCATTGGAAAAATTAACTTTAGAAAAATACAACCGTGCTCATATTTTTCAAGAATTTTGGTTCCCAAACTGGATAAATTTTCCAAAGGGGACCAATGAGTATCTTTATTTTCAAACTTGTGCCTTATATGTATGTATGTTTGTATGTATATATGGGTATATATATATATATAGAGTTTGATATCGCTGTTGCTGCCATTATATATTTTTTTATTTTTTTTGTATTTTTTTAAATATTTATTTAATTTTGTTCTCCCTTAATGTATGTTTTGTTTTGTTTTTCCCCTAGGGTAATTATGGGGAGGGTAGGAATGTGGGTATAATAGAAATCATGCATGTGAAAATGTGAATTGTGAAAATTATTGTGAAATAAAAAGATATTAAAAAAAGAAAAAAAATGAATACTGAGCATAACAATAAAAATCTGCTTAGTTTTATTTGAGGCAACTGGAAATTCTCAGTTACAGGTGCAACAACTCTTGATGTGAAGTGGATAAGATAGGTTTGTGTTCTTCACATATTCAGCCCCAAGGACACGGAAGTGTCAAGACTAACAGAAACAAAGCAAGTCATTAGGAAGCAAGGGAAGCTGCCAAAAGGAGAAGTAGAATGGTTGTTTTTCCGTCCACAATAGCAAGAAGGCATTATCAGGACCATTTCTGCAATTTATTCGAGTTCAATTTTTTAACTCTATCTGTGTGGTTCGAATTGTAAACCAGAGTGCCGTAAAATATGTCACACGTGAAAATAACAGCCCTGTGTGATTTTGTTTCTCCTCTTTTTAATGCATACCTGGACACCAGCCAAGGCCGATGTCTGCACTTTTCTACTTCTTCCTGCTGTTTTTTTCCACTCACTCTGCCTCTACAAATGGCGATCTTTTTGTGTAACTCAACGTGACAAATGATAAATGACATACCCACTGCGCCAGCGCACTTCCCATGAATTCCTCTATTATCTCCTTAATGTCAGAGTCCATTGTTGTGACACGAGGGCTGTGAACCACTGCAGTAGACAGCTAATTACAAAATATGATCAGCTCTATATTTGTGATGAATCAAAGAGCGAGAATCCATCTTTCGTCAAGTGAAGTAGTTTGACATTTGTTGCGGCCCTTCCCCTCCCTCCACCTCGCTCTCTTCCTCTCTGACTCTGTCAGTTTCATTGCAAAACCGCACCGGAATTTTTTCAAAACGCTCATCTTGTGCTTTTTTAAACACACCCTCTACACGTCATCTAACATACTATCCAAATGCTTTAAGACTATAAACATTAAAAAACGTTTCTATTTAATGAGGCAGTGCAGAAGATTTATTTCATTTTCACTTAGTAGTATTATGTTTTTTAGAAAAAAAGAAATAGGATGTTAAACAAATATATTATGCTTGTTGTTGTCTGCACAAGTTATTGATCACACGTGTTGCTGAAAACAGTGAGAAGGGGTTTAGTTTATCAACTCAAAGTTTGAGTTTTTTCTGCTAAAACATTTAATCAGGTTAGATTCAAACCCTGTGCAACAGTGACCTCTGGTGGTTGTAAAGGGAATGACTTTCATTTTATTGACGGTATTCGTTTTTTTACGTACACACACACAGATAGATAGATAGATAGATAGATAGATAGATAGATAGATAGATAGATAGATAGATAGATAGATAGATAGATAGATAGATAGATAGATAGATAGATAGATAGATAGATAGATAGATAGATAGATAGATAGATAGATAGATAGATAGATAGATAGATAGATAGATAGATAGATAGATAGATAGATAGATAGATAGATAGATAGATAGATAGATAGATAGATAGATAGATAGATAGATAGATAGATATCCTGTGAAAACGAGGATCCAATGTTTGTGGCCCCAGAGGTCTTAAATTGTGTCATAGTAGTTAAACAATCATCAGAGTGAAATGCAGTTCTTAGGAGGAGCTCACACAAATATTCTTACCTTTTCCTTATTTCCAACTTCAAACCACGTTTAATGCTCATTTACAGCCAGGATTTATATGTTGCCAAATAAATGGGTCCAAGGCAAGAGACCATACTTGTAAATGGACCACTCGAAATGAGATCTATGTGGTTTTTAGGTGCAACCTTACTGGCTCATTTTCTAATGAAGGCTCTATGTTACTAAAACTATTCGGACCACACAGTTTACGCTCTTCTTAGCCCATACTCATTTAGTCCACTTGTATCCCTTATTGACCTAATATATAGGGTTCCCGTTTGTAGTCCATTGCACTAAACTGTATGAGACCCATGCTGCTTGCCCTTTTCAAGCCTAAGCCCCCTCTTTACCCAAGTAGAGCACTTTTAATCCAGATGGGGCCCAAATGGAAATGCTGGCTGAGCTCTATGTGATCAGTGATATTCATGGTATAATGAGTAAGATTGTAGTAATGTGTGTGATAATGCCGTACAATTATTAGGCAGCTCCATTTCCTCAGGTTAAGTGAGCATGAAAATGTAACTTACTCTTTCAACTCAAAAATGACAAAACAAACAAACATCAGTCAGATGAAAAATCTGAAAAATATCTGAAATGTGCATGTAGAAATAAATGTGAGAATAAAAAAAGGAAGACCTTAGAAAGATTGAATGTAAACTCAAAAAAAGGTTATTACTCTCCAATATTGGAGCTCTATTTAAGGTGTTATATAAACGTGACACTCGATCAGTGGAAAGAAGGATGAAGCACAATGACCACTGAGTAAAATTCACAGTCGAACAAGAGATAGTCAAAGATAGATTTGTTAAATCTATTTTTGACCGGGGTCATCTGGTGTAGGAGATGGGAAAGCCTGAGCTGCATCATGAATAGACACAGGTTTCAGGTATGGGCTGCTGTGCTTGAGAATGAATTAACTGGATCTTTTCTGGTGAACGGTTGATTAGTTATCAGTTTCTGACAGTTTCTACAAACGATATGCACGAACAGGTCTTCACCATTCTGTAAACCCATTATCTTTATGCAGGGAGTCAAAGTGTCCACCTGTTCCATAAGTCAGCAAAAGACTCGCAGTTGACCTGCCTGGCCTGATTTTAACACGTTATGGGAACTTGTTGATTCTTCTCAAACAGCCTGGGAGATTTGGGAAGCTATTTTTGCTGCATCAACCAAAGGCCATGAAACTCATTATTTCTTTGAGAAAGAAGAAACAGGACTTGTCTTTTGCTGTGCGTCCGGCTTTGACATAAAGATACATATTCAAAGAGATCAGTGAAGGAGTAACACAAAAAAATAAAACCTGATACATGCACTTTAAAAGCATGTGTTATAGTAAAATCATAGCAATTCATATTTTTTTAAAGTTGTGAGCCTGGAACTAAACTTTCAGCCTTATTTCTTTATACTACTTGCTACTTGTGTGTGTTTAACCACGAGAGAAAACATCATTGGGCCACCACTGTGATGTTTTTCCTGTTCGTCAGGGATCAAATAAGACATTCATTGAAATGATTCTGTCATAGATATTTTATTTAAGACGAAACACATTGGGTACACCTGTAGCTAGGACAGATCACCATGATATGTTATTTGCAGATCAAAAGCATTTAAAAACTGTTCAGCTTTATGGAATAACTTCCCAGACGTTGCATCAGTGTGCTGTTGCTGTCGCTGCATGAAGTAGTGCGTTCCTGTATGCTGCTGATAAAGCTGGTGCAGCAGTTCTGGGATTAACTACACCAGGATTATGAGATTGTTTCAGAGCTGCCAGAAGAGACACGATGACAGCTTCATATAGGGCACCACACACACACACACACACACACACACACACACACACACACACACACACACACACACACACACACACACACACACACACACACACACACACACACACACAACACTCGTACTTAATCCAACTTTCCTTGCTAAACTGAGATAAGTCACTGTCAGTTTACACCCGCCTCTGTTGTATCACTTGTACAAAAGGAAGCCGACACTACAAAGCAGTCAAAAACTTCTATTTTAATATAAGATTTGTGTGCTTTTGCCAGTGTAACAGGTTCTGAAGCATTTCATTGCAGTTCAGTACAAATTCTACAGCTGTGAGGTGAACAATACAGTGCACATGGCATAAACTTTAGCTTGATTGCAACTTTACAAAATTTGAGCCAAAACTGTTCAAATCAAAACAGTGTGTTTATTTGTTTAAGCTACACCTGTTAAAACTGGAAGTACTCTCTTCTAGACAAAACAATAAGTACTACACATCTCCTGAGCAGATTCTGGTGGTTCACGAGGTTCTTCACAGAGGAGATGGTTGTTTCGGTGTCCGTGCAGAGCCCGATAGGACCCCTATATGTTGCCCTGGTTGGGCGACCACAAGGGAAGCTGAGGCTGCTGCACTGGGTGAGCGTAAATCAAGCCTACCGTGTCAAAACAGGTGTCCCTACCTGAGACCAACCACGTCACACGACACATTGGAAAAAAAAAAAAAAAAAAATCTCCCTCCCCAGTTTCCCTTTCTCCACAGCTCATATTGAAATAATTTCTTGCTTTAGCTCGGTGTTGGAGAGCCAGCCTTCTCTGTCTCTTCGTCTTCATCGCCATCCTCCCCTTCAGCGGGTTCAACCTGCCCAAACGCTAGCAGGGTGAGGACCTTGACTTTGACATCTTCAAAGGTTTCCTTCACGCCCTTCTCCAGGATATAGCCCTCACTCTCCTCCTCCTCTGGGTTCTCCAGCTCCATGGCTGCCTCCACAGCAGTCTGCAGGTACCGCATGCTCAGAATCACTGACATCTGGACAGAAAGAGGATATTATGAAGACAGAACCAAAACAGAAAACGTCATTGTGCTTTTGCAATATATATGACATGTAGGAGGCGATCATCATTTAACAATTTAATTATTACAATAAAAGTTTGGGAATCTTAGATTGTGGCTAATGACATGTCCAGGATGTTCCCCTGCCTTGTGGTCAAAGACAGCTGGAATAGGCTCCAGCAGATCTCTTTGACCCTAAATATTAATAAGCAGGTATAGATTATGGATGGATGGATTTGGGACACAGTCAATGCTGCATAACATATTTTATCCTCTGTTTTAGTTTTTGTCAGAGGTGTACAGAATGATGCTACGCGGGGTTTGGGACAGAACAAGGCCTTAGGTTAAAAAACAGACACTGTTCAGCTAAGCCTGATGCCTTGGAAACATGGCAGCCATCTGTTTCTGCCAAAGTGGAGTAGAGAACCACTACTCTGAGCTGTTAAATTTAGAGATATAGATCGTGTGGTTAGCCAGGGGCAGAGAGCATGCTCTGTCAAACGTGTTTGAGCGTCCTGATGCAGCCTGAGGTGTTGTGAAAAGAATGTGCCATCAATACTATGACTTTGAATAGAGGTGACAATGCATGTTTAATTATAAGCCAGGCGTTGATATGCTGTTCCCTCTGTTGTCATAAGCAGCAGATGCATCAGTAGACGAGCACCAATTCTGTTCTCTGTATACTTTTTTTTCCATCACTAAGCACTTAAAGCTAGCTGAAGGAAGCAGTGGAGATTAATTGAACTATTTCTGCTATTTTATATATATATATATATATATATATATATATATATATATATATATATATATATATATATATATATATATATATATATATATATATATATATATATATATATATATATATATATATATATATATATATATATATATATATATATATATATATATATATAGTGTGTCTGACCATGACTAGATTGCCAGAATGGTTTAGCCCAGTTGGGAGCTAAATATGACTGAAAAGAGTAAATACTAACATGTCCAGGAACAGCACTGAGCTCCAAAATCAAAATATTGGCTCAATTCTGGATGCTAAATCTAAACAGGGTCTGTATTTTTGCCCAAATTAAGGCACATAAATCAGATATTGGCCATAATAAGTGAAAATATGGCTTAATTTGCCATTTCACTGCCAGAACTGGCTGATATCCACACACCATAAACCGTAAGCAAATCCTGAAATTAATTGTTGTCAGAGCAGAATCAAATAGTTCAAAGTTTAGCCTGATACATTATTGAAAATATGTCACTCGCCCTCCAGGTTTCCCACCTGAATTAAAATGACTGACAGCACACCGGGACCAGTTGAATTCATCAAACCCATGTAGTAGTCGGTGAGAGCCTGTCTGCAGCCGCGGTTGTGCAGGTTGAGCTCCTCGGCCTGGTACTCATAGTTGTAGTGGGCATGGTTATCTGTCAGGTGGTACTGCAGGCAGGGCCGAGGTGAGGCGGGGTTACAGCAGCTGAAAGGTACACCATCCAACAGGTAGCGGCCATCCACATTACTCCGGATACGACTGCAGACAAAGGACAGGAGGGCAAACAGTGTGTCAAGACACAGATGAAAAAGACAGACAGATGGGGGGAGGAGTAGAAAGAAAAGGGAGAGCAGAAGTTAAATAGTGAATCCATCTTAGAGGAGGTAACACACAGAAGATGTTAAAGGCAGTTAAAGGCCTGACTTTGTGATGCGCTGCATCGATATAAGGGTCATCATGTCACCGCCGCTCACTTTGCTCATGCCCTTTAACTTATTTCATCTTTGACCAGCTTTTCTCAGCAACTGTAACCTTTCTATCAATTTCAGTCACTGTCTTGAAAAGTAAAGGCCAGATCTATTTTAGTACACTTCTTCCTTGACACATCCCATCATTCTTCCTCCCTATCTGTAACATAGTTTTTGACCTTTGTGGATGTGAAATACATTCATCTGTCGCTCCTTCAGACCTCACCTGCTGTCTCTCCTCTTTACCCATCATCAGCTTAGTTTCCTCTCTTACAATTTAAACTCGGTACATCTCATAATGTGCTTTTTTACTGTCTTTCACCCACTCTTTGACTTCCTTGGCAGTGAAGTCCAGAAATCTGCCACTGATCCACTGAACCTCGAACCAGTCCTTAAAGTTGTTGTTTCCACAACAGGTAAACTCCATCTGGAGACGATCGATGGTCTCTTTCTGAAAACAGCGGCCGGGCACGTCTGTGTCCTTGTAGAACCGGATACCATTCCTCAGTCCCACCTGACGGTAAAGAGGGAAAAATCTGTGTTCATGTGGAATTATTGACAATGAATTACTGGAAGGATTTAATGTTTTATGGACTACACAATGTTCACGTGAGCACACATTGGTCGTTGCCACTGTCAGCTCAAAGCAAGATGTTTGAATCTCAGCTGGGGTCTTAGGATGTAAAAGGATGACTGATGATTATAAACTGACCAACATAGAGTATGCATGTCTTGTTTTTTTTTGTTTTCCTTCTCAGTGTGGTCTTGTGACAGACTGGCAATCTGTCCAGGGCGCAGCGAGCCTCTCAGCATATGGCAGCTGGGATCCACTCCAGCACCACCACAACAGCGATCAACAGGAGGAACCTTGTATAGGAAATTGATGATTTGGGGTTTTTTTTTGTAAAATGTATACAAAGTGTTAATTAATTGACTGACAAATTTTCTTAAATATTTGAAGAAGTCTTCATTTTGGATGAGTTTGGAGAAAAAGCTGAGAGTTGTTTGAAAAATTTACTTTATTGACTGGCTCTTCAAAGATGGCAGAATGAACCCTTTTCTTTGCCAAACCACTTGGGAGCTACAGTCCTCCATTCAGGCAGCGAACTGACCCAGACTTGTGACCCCTTACCTTCAGGGACTCCTCCAGACGTCCCTGCAGAGCATAGCTGAGCACCACCACTATGAGCAGCAGGCAGCATAGCAGGGCGGCTACGGCGAACCAGGCCAGCAGGAGGACTTTCCAGCGAGGGAAGCGGCTCGCGTCCAGGGAGTCCTGACACACCCGGGTGGCAACCCAGTTGGTGCCGATGGAGGCAAGGCCCACCATTATCAAGATGTTGGGGACCACATGGATCTCTGTGTTGTCCATCACCTCGAGAAAACAGGGAGCACAGTCAGAGATAACAGTAGACATCCTACCAACTGCTGGTCATCTTGCAATTTCCTCCACGCACTTTAGCAGGTAATAAAAGAGCATTAATTTAGCGTTATCTTTTCTAAAAACCACTTGGCAGGCGAGAGATTCGATTAGACACTGATATGCTGGATGCAACACCCTTATGATAATGAGATGATAGATGTAATTCACTGCCCCAGTTACAGAGGAAGTTAATTATGGACTGATATCATTAAGTGAGTTCTCAAAAGCCTCCCTGCCACAAAGCACCTTTGCCTTTGCCCTATTGTTTTAAGATTACTGTTGAACACTTAGAGGCAGCACTGCTCCGTCTAACACCTTCCTTTAATATCTACAGAGCCAAGCAGGGTTTTATGAGAAATAATCACTGCTTCTTGCTCTGGACAAAAAACAGACTCCACACCCCATGTGGACCCGTATAACCGGCATTGTTCGTCCACCCAGTAGAGAGGAGGATTACGCTCTTGTGAATCTCTGTTTAAAATCCTTCAGCTTCCTGATGCCATTTTTATGCTCACAGTGGAAAACCTGCCAATGCTTCACACCAGCAAACATCGCATCACCCCAGAAACTGGGTGATGGGTTAAACAATCTAATTCTTTCATTGGACATCAGTAAATATTTGAAATAATTTGCTAATATCCCCCCCCCATTTTCATTTGTAACCAAGTGGGAGTCAATTATTCCAATCTGTCCACATCAGTCAGTGCTCAATACTTAAGGCCAGCAGGTACTGTATAAGATGGTTCAAACAAAAATAAACACTCTAATAGACTCTTATTAATCTTTGCTTGCTGATCGTGGTGCCAATAAAATGACAGAAATCAATAAACACTAAGTGTTAATGATTAAGAAGGGAAAAGGCTTGCATGCTGCACCCTCACGATTTAATCTCATTAGCGTGCATGTTTATGCTTGTATTTTATCCTCTTTGCATTTGTTGATCAAACAAAGTTTGAATAAAAGGAACAAACACACAACAGCAAAGTATACTCAGTAAACGACTGTGTTGAAAGGCCAAAGTCTGAGAATATAATCGTATACTTGTTTAACTTTGAAAAAATGCATTGATTGTCTTTACACTAGAGTGCCCCCCTCGGCCTTCTAGTTGACATTTCATTGAAGTACATGTTTGCATCCAAGTGGATATATTTTTCTCTGTACCTCGGACCTTCGAAGCAGCTCTACTTTGATGTAAACGCCAAGACAAAAGATAAAGGCCCCGCACATCACCGCCAGCCAGGACAGCAGCCACAGGCCCTGGGCCAGGCGCACCCGCCTCTGCTGGTTGAACTTCATCTTAAGCAGCGTCATGGCTCTCTGTCATGCAACGATCAGCACAAAGAGAAGAGAGAGGCGTAAGACATGAAACTTGGATGAATTCGGCTGAAAAGTGGAGTCTATCCAGAGGAAGTCAGCTACTTGTAATGAGACAAACCAAACAGCTCACAAGAGAATGATTTCGGCGTCACACAAATGAGGCCGTTGGAATAAACAGTGGTGGGTGCAGGCCTTGCACTCAGGTGAGTTATAAGCAGGTTGAGCTCATCTAAGTTGTTCCAGGTGGATGGGATAAGTAGACAGATCCCTGAGAAGGTAAAAGGACACAATCGACCTCAGAGGATAATCCAAATTCTTTGAAAATAGTTGCTGAAATTGTGCCAAAAAGAGTCTTTACATCCAAATCAGTGGAGTATAGTGCCAGTGGAAATGTGAGAAAAAATGTGATTTATAAAGTATGGAAGGAAGAGATAATCCTTTTCCCAGAGATGACAGTCTTCCCGTCAAGCAGCCAGTCAAACAACAGCCGTCTTCCCCTTCAAGTTGAAACCAATGATTTCTTCCTCTGGATGTGATGTAATCTTTTGATGGCGCCCCTGTGGGTCTGCGCGACCCCCTAAACGGCTGTGTCCATGGTTGGAGGACAAAGAGACTGGCCGAAGTCGTAAGTTTGGAACCGTAATCCCTCAACAGAGTACCTGGGATCCTATTAAAGTCCAGGGGCCAATTGGAAAGCAGGCCAATGTCTGATCAGCAAACTTCTTCTGATAGACACATAATATGGGCGGGCCTGATAGACAGTTATGACAGGTGGTCTTACCTGAGACCTATCAGCACAGGGTGGGCACTATAGACGCCCGAGGAACAGGAAACACATTGTTGCAGGGAATATAATCAAATTTGAAAATGTGGAGATCAATTCGTACAGAGCAAAATGCTACTGGTTACTTTTATTTATCTTTTATTTCAACCTCAACCCAACCAAATACTCAATTAGACACACCTTAACCCACCTCTGACCAAACTACTTTGTGTAATGTTCAAATTGAAACCTGCAGTTATGTGAGTTTTAGCACTACAATGACTCAAAAACACAGCTATTTATCATTGCATCTTCATTTTTCATCTTAACCCAGAATTGTGACAGCACTGCACGTGATTATTATACGTAATGCAGCTCTCAGATTTTGCAACAGAAAAAGACAGAACTGAGGTAATGTGTTGGGAATGGATAGATGGAGGCTTGTTCATGCAGAGTGAAAGTAAGACAGGAGTTATACTTGTAGCGGATTATAAATACAATGCACCAGTAAGAGAGGCTGGCGGTGTTGGATCAATAGGATTAAGCTGTTATTATAAGCAGTTATGACAGCTTGAATCAGACCTGCCGTTAGTCTGAAGCCCTTCTCTTGTTAACAGCTTTAAAAACACTTACACCTTCAGCTTTACGAGCCATGAATGTTCTTCCACAAATATATCACATTCTACTGAATACCACATCATCACATTTACAATGATGTTTTTAAGCAGTGTAACAGACAGAGATATGTGTTCGATCTGCCATAAACAAACCCCTTTAGACCTGACGTGGCGGAGTTTGCACACATGTAGCTCAACAATGACCAGCCAGCCTCAGAGAATGACAAAACCATCACAATGTTCCTGAAAACAAATAAGTTGGTAGATTACATCATAACAATTTGCTCATCAGCTTTTAAAAAAGATAAACTTCAACCGTTTCAGAATAAGGTTTTGTGATTTCATCCTTTGCTGTACATATTACCATCTAACGTATCGGAGAATATGTAAAAAATATCTGTAAGTGTAGGAGATGTTCAGGCCCTAATGAAAAAAGAAATGATTCTGTGGGCTGTAAGGGTTCAAAAACTACTGAAAACTGCTCTCATTAAGTTACATTTATTGCTGCATCTGCTAGGTAAACGTAAAAATGGCAATGCAAAGAAAATACATAAAAGGTCAAAAGGTTCTGCTGCTTTATCTGGCTCAGAGTTTAGCTAAGGTCAATGAAAGTGACGTGAGAAGCCGATTTAACCCTCACAAATCAAAATTGCCCCTTGTTGTGTAACACAATGCTACAAAAGCATGTCAGTGGATTCCCCAAACCTTTAAGTAGTTGATCTCTTGTATCCAGCCAGTGTGGAAAACAAATTACCTTCCCAACTACATCTGTTGGTATTAGTAGTTTCCAAATGTTCCCGTGTTGTGAAAAGAAAAGGAGATGGAAATGCCTGTCTCAAGTTGTTTTAAACTCGCTATGAGTATCACATTTAAAATGAACACATTATTTTTCCAAAGGTCACTTGAAGTTTTGACTTTAACTTTATAATGCTTAGATTGTGATGGATTGACGACCTATGCAAGATGTACCCTTGCCTTTCACCCAAAAAGAGCTGGAATAGGCTCCAGCAGACCCCGCGACCCTGAGCTGGAACAAGCAGTTCCAAACATTTGAAAACTGGAGTGTTTTCTGCATCAAAAAACACCAAATCTGCTTTGGAAAAAAGATATGGAAAAAAGTAATAGAAACATTAAATACAAACCACTCTAGAGGTGAAACATTGGGATTTTATTTATTAAGTTTGCATCATTTACCACTTTTCTCACTTAGCTTTTCAATCATTTTAAAAATCGTGATGTGACATGAGCATCACATGAGACTTGGAAAATAAAGTACACATTTGTTGCATCGGGCCGAAGTGTGTGAAGCTGACAAACCAAAAAGGAGGGAGAAGTCACAGATAACAAACAAATGAATGGGTGAATTAACTATCTGCAAAGAATAGAATAGAATAAAATAGAATAGAACAGAATAGAACAGAACAGAACAGAATAGAATAGAATAGAATAGAATAGAATAGAATAGAATAGAATAGAATAGAATAGAATAGAATAGAATAGAATAGAATAATTCTTTATTGTACATGGAAAATTGTCTTTGGTTCACCAACATATAAGATGAGCAGTTCTAAAATCACAAGTATAACATTAAAGGATGTTTGCATATTTGGAAATATGGCACATAATTATCTTTACTGTTAGAAGAGCTGAACTAGCACAGACTACAGGGATGACAATGACCAACTCCAGAGAGACACTATAGGTAACATAGGCTAAAATAACATTATTTTGATTTCTGCTGTTTTATTACACATTATCGGAATACCTAAAACCACTTTGCCTACAACTTTGTATTCGAACTTCATATTTTACAAAACTACATCAGCACAAAACTTCTACTGCAAATTCCTTCAGAAAGAAAGGGTTAGGGTGTTTTATGAATGACATACTGTATACACATAAATACAAAATTGTTACATATTTACACAAGATTTTGAACGCTCAATGAAATCAAATATTCATTGCATGGAATATAGGAGAACATTTTAAAATGATCTGATTAGATAAAATAATTTATTATTATAGCTAATATTATTTGAGGGATATTGGGTACCAATTTTCCTTCCACAATCCAAAAACATGCATGTTGGGTTAATTTGCAGTTCAAAAATGACCCTAAGAGTTGAGTGTGAGCGTGTGGTTGTCTGGTCCTGCAATAGACTGGTGACCTGTCCAGGGTGTAACCCTGCCTGACCTGATGGATGGATGGATGGATGGATGGATGGATGGATGGATGGATGGATGGATGGATGGATGGATGGATGGATGGATGGATGGATGGATGGATGGATGGATGGATGGATGGATGGATGGATGGATGGATGGATGGATGGATGGATGGATGGATGGATGGAAGTTTATTTTCTCATATCTGCAGTGGAAACATGAACACAAAGTTATTTCTATGAACATGGGCATAAGGTCAGTATCCCTGGTTGAAATGCTGGAAAAGTCGTTTTTAGATTTTAATGTTACAAGAGCCTCTTGTAATAAAGCTGCCTTATTTCAAGAGGTAAGCAAACTGTTAAAAGGTATTTGTTTCATTCGTCAGTCTGCTATTAAACCATACTTTTTTAGTTTTTAGTACATTCTTTAATTTTATGTTTTGGTTTTTTAATGCATCCTGGGGGTCCAAAGCAGCTGCTAATAATACAGAGTTAACCTCTACCTAATATTATTATTTTTTTGTTTGTTTGTTTGTTTGTTTGTTTGTTTGTTTGTTTGTTTGTTTGTTTGTTTTTCATCCTTTTCCTATTAAACAAAAAAATATATAATTTGAGACCCAATAGTTACTCTCTAACCTATGTCACAGGTATTTCATGATACTGTTTTGGGGGAAACACCACTTTCATAATAAATACATATAAGCATACATTGTAATCCTTAATAAAAATATCATTGTACTTGATTCATTGGTGCAACTACTGATGCAAAGTTTTTCTTTCAGTGGGCATGTTTGTCTTTTTTCCGTGTGAAAATGATTCACTCTGAACTCATTTTGGCAGGTTTCAGGTTTCAACACAATGCTTTTCAGTTCTATTCTTTTTACATGGATAACTACAATAATGCCCTGGATAGAAAAGAAGAAAACGCCAGTTTTTTCAGCCAGAGTATCTTAAACATTGATTTCAGCTGACAAGTATTCATGAAACACATGACAAAATACATATGTCCTCAGGTGGCCATTTCAGTCTGCTTTTCCTGCTTGCTCCACCCCACTGCCCCACTCCTGCCCACTCTGCTGCTCTTTCCCTCCAACGGCCTCCTTGTGTGTCTGCAGATGCTGCATAAAATCATCCAGGATCTGCTGGGCTGACATGGCATTCACATCTCCAGTATCTTGCTCCAAAAGCAGCACCTTTAACCCATCCCTCCCTCCCCAACTGCTGCCACCCACATGGGCATGCTGGGGGTCAGGAGGGGTGTCTGCGTGGTTAGTGCCCAGGGACAACTGCTGCTGGCTTTCGGGGTAAACAGGTTGTGGTCTGGCAGCATAACTGGCTGCCATCTTCTTATAGATAGCAGCACTGATGTCTGCCACAGAGAAAGGTGGGCTCGACTCATGCTGGCCTGAGAGACTGGCCTCATTTTTATTTGCTGGCAGACCCTGTTTAAATGGCATGAATGCTGTGGCCCTCTGCGCACCTGCCTCAGATTTGGTCAGCCAATCATGCGCCACTTCCTCTGCATTGGGAGAGTGGGACTGACCATCTGTTTGCTGGAAATGACTAGTTGCAGAGGAAGTTGTGAGAAACTTCTGTACGGCCTCAGCTGAGTCAAATTGCTTCCCCAGTAGCTCCTTTATCAAGCATGGTACCTGAGGGAGAGACATAAAACACACACATCAAGTCTGAACTCTTAAAACAATCTCCTTTTTTTTTGACAATTTTTGTGGTTTCTATGGTGCATTTACTTTAAAACATATGCTTATCTCTGAAACATCAGTCACTTGCTGTGACTGCAGTCGCAGACAAACATCTCCTCCCCCACAGTCGACAAATGTCTCATGACATGGACGTTGATTTGGACATGACTGCTTAGCAGATAGCCTTGTGTTACATCATGCTTTTTTTACTGCTAACTGCTTCTCCATGTCAGTGTTTTATCTGCGGATCAACATAAGCTGTAATTCTAAAAATACCTTCCCACCCAATATGTCAGCTCTCTTGAACTTGCAAAATACTACGTGGTAATACAATAGGAGCCTTGACGTGCACATTCTTTGTCCTCAAAGAACATTTATTCTCTTGCACCCAAATTTGTTTACAATTGACAAGACTGACTGACACTGACTCAAGTCACACACTTTTCTCCCCACACTTTTTTTTTGAGTATGCATCATGTATGAATGGCGTTCCTACTTTTGCTGCTTGATGTTCAAGTACTAAATTACCAACTTCAAATAAATCATATTATGTTTACTTAAAGCTAGGGTCTACGATTTTACATATTGTACATTTTTATCAAAATCATTTATAAGGTTGTTATGGCCCAATAGTGTTACCTATGAAATATGATTAGCAAAAAGAACCAAAAGAAAATATTTCTTCTATCTGCTGTAATCCTGCAAAGAAGTCAACCAATAGGCGCCATTCGGCCCGAACTATTGGTCAATCTGCTTGAATGTGAGTGATTGGACAGTCCTCACCCTACTCCCCGCCTCCCAAAGTACGGCAACACGAAGGACATATTGAGCGAAAGCATTTGCCAAAGCGGCGCTTCAGCAAAGGCGCCGCTTGTTTTTGGTCCTGCTGGCTCCCGTACCAGAGGGGGGGTGTCGGAGGCGGGAGCTTCATGTGAGGCAGAGCACAGGGGGGAGGGAGTTTGTGTGGGGAGTAGGTCCATCCATCCACCATCCATCGTCCGCTGCTTATCCATTCCCGGGTCGCGGGGGCAGCAGTCTCAACAGAGATGCCCAGACTTCATTCACCCCAGACACTTCCTCCAGCTCTTCCGAGGGGAGTCCGAGGCGTTCCCAGGCCAGCCGAGAGACATAGTCTCTCCAGCGTGTCCTGGGTCTTCCCCAGGGTCTCCTCCCGGAGGGACATGCCTGGAACACCTCCCTAGGGAGGATCCGGTACAGATGCCCAAGCCACCTCAGCTGACTCCTCTCAATGTGGAGGAGTAGCGGCTCGACTCCGAGCTCCTCCCGGGTGACCGAACTGCTCACCCTATCTCTAAGGGAGCGTCCAGCCACCCTGCGGAGGAAACTCATCTCCGCCGCTTGTATCCGCGATCTTGTCCTTTCGGTCACTACCCAAAGTTCATGACCATAGGTGAGGGTAGGGGCGTAGATTGACCGGTAAATCGAGAGCTTCGCCTTTCGACTCAGCTCCTTCTTCACCACGACGGTCCGGTACATCGACCGCATAACTGCGACGCTGCAACGATCCGTCTGTCAATCTCCCGCTCCATCGTTCCCTCACTCGTGAACAAGACCTCGAGATTCTTGAACTCCTCCACCTGAGGCAGGACTTCTCCACCCACCCGGAGAAGGCACGCTACCCTTTCCCGATGGAGAACCATGGCCTCGGTTTTGGAGGTGCTGATTCTCATCCCTGCCGCATCGCACTCGGCCTCAAACCGCCCCAGCACATGCTGAAGGTCCCGGTCCGATAAAGCCAACAGGACAACACCATCTGCAAAAAGCAGAGATGAAATCCTGTGGTTCCCAAACCGGAACCCCTCCAGCCCCTGGCTACGCCTAGAAATCCTGTCCATAAAAATTATGAACAGGACCGGTGACAAAGGGTAGCGCTGCCGGAGTCCAACATGCACCGGGAACAAGTCTGACTTACTGCCGGCAATGCGAACCAGAGTCCTGCTCCGATCATACAGAGACCGGACAGCCCTTAGTAGAGGGCCCCGGACTCCATACTCACTCAGCACCCCCCACAGAATGGCACGAGGGACACGGTCAAATGCCTTCTCCAGATCCACAAAGCACATGTAGACTGTTTGGGCAAATTCCCATGAACCCTCAAGCACCCTGCGGAGGGTATAGAGCAGGTCCAGTGTTCCACGACCGGGACCGGGAAATGCTTGGGGAGTAGGTGTCTTTTTTTTTTAAAAACTCAAGATCGTAGACCCTAGCTCTGGCTCTGTAAGGTCCACTAGAATAGCTTCTGTACACAGCTGCACTGAACTCTTTCACTATTCAGCATTTGGACAGGCAGCCTTTTCTGTTAAAGCTGTCGCACAATGGAACACAATCCCAGACAACATAAAAACCTGTGACTTGCTTGGTGCCTTTAAAGCTAATATAAAAAAACATTTAAAACTATCACAACAATGCACCCACTAACTTGCTAGTGAATAACATTACTTTTTCCTCCAGTCACTTTCACCTCCCAATGGGGCTGAGAAGGTGTGTATGTGTATGGGTGTATTGCTGTATGCTGTGCATGCTGCCATACCCTCTAACCTTGATGGTTGATGTTTGATGCCTAAGGCTAACTCTGGCCTAAGGCTAGCCTAAGGCTAACTCTGGTGCAATGCATCAAATGTTTACATGTATGTGTTTAATTGCACATGGTCCCTCTCAAATAAAATTAAAAAAGAAAAAGAAAGAAAGAAAAACAACAACAGAAAAAACTTTTCACTGCCTCCTCAGCGATACATTTTTTCCCCCTTCTCTTTGCGGTCCTGTCCTGAAACTATTGGTCTGCTTTGATTGGGCAGTTATTCTTCATAAAATGGTAGATTACCAGACAGCTATTTACTTTTTTGCTCAGGATGTGCCAAACCACAAATAGATGAGAAATAGTGATACATCACATCCCTGGCATAGTGGAAACATGAGCAGCACCATGCCATAAAGCCGCTTTGTCTCATCAAATGATGCATAAGGAGTGAATAAATAAATGAATGGATCAATAAATATATCCTCATCTGCATTTTTGTTAACTTTCTCAAAGAAAGGAAGACAACAAAAGGAGAGATATGTGGCCTGGAACAAACCATAGAGAAGATGAAAATATGAAACCATGGAACCAGGCCAGTTGGCAATCAACAGACGGTTGATGCATTACATGGTAATAACTTCATCACACAAGTTACAAGTTAATTATTACAAAAAAACAACAACAAAAGAAATAGGTAATTGGCTCTGATTTTGAAAGTCGTAGTTGTCAAATGTGCCTAAATGAAAGGACATCACCTGGAGATTCAATAAGGTAATAATAGATTCGGAGACCATCTACCTCTGACCACTTGGCATCATTCATCCACTTTGATAGGCAGAGTGAATGGACAATCCTCCTTGGTGCCTGAATTAGGAACCAAATAGCTACAATGCAGCACTGGAGTCCTATTTAACAACTTTATAATAGTAAATTAAATCATCAAAAGTTGGATTTACTGCCAGTCACATTTGATTAGTTGTTACCCAAAAGAAAAGGGGAGGGACATTGTGCGAAGGTCCAGTACCCAGATGTGTTGTTCTCATCTTTTAGGAAAATATTATGCAAATATGTTTCATGGTCACATTACTGAAAAACAAGACAAATGCTTGGAACAAACAGGCTTTTTAAGAGCAATTTCTTCTCTGGGAAAGAACCACTCTCTTGGACTCCAAACTTCAATCTTGACATACTGTAGTTGCATTTGTGTCGTTTTTGATGCACAAAAGTTAAATTCTTAACAATAAATGTATAACAAAATAAATGTTTGTCACTTTAAAGTGAAATACAGGTTACTGAGTTGATAACTATTCTAAAATGCATGTTTTTGCGTATTTTCTATTTTGGTTTGTGTTTGGGTTTTTTTTCACATATTGTATTTTGCTGCAGCAGCTCATTTGATCTTTGTTTGAAACACAATCCCAGTGCCTTTACAGCCTCCCTCATGAAAGGTCCAGTGTGCTCTGATTGGTCAGCTGACTGGTCAAAAATGGTGTTGCTGCAGGCAGCTGCTTAGTAAATAAAAGACTAGACCCTTACTCTAACAGCCAATAGGAACTTCAGGGAGATCTGTGGGGGAGGATAGCTTTAGTGTGGACTTCTAAGTGTTGTAACTGCAATCGATGTGCATGCATTTACAACGCAAAGGTAGCCCCTGAAGGAATGGAAAGTCCCCTGAAGCATAACATTTGCCCTTAAAAGTTCTCAATCTCCACACCGGTCTCATTTTATTACAGGTTTGCATATTTTACTGCACTGATACACAGTTACACAGCCTATATTATTTAAATTTGGGCTGACTATATTCCGTTTCTCTGAATTTCTCTAAATGTCAATGTGCAAATCTGGTGTTTTGAGTAGTGTATTTCATATTTGAGAATTGTCAGAGTAAAGTAAACATATCTTTGTGAAGTACGCAGTGTTAGGTAAATGGAAACGGGATTACACTGAGAAATTTAAGTAAATAAATAAGTGATTTAAATTAGTATTGTATCTAAGGGGAAACATTGCACTATTATTATTCATTTTAAACTTTTTTGTTTTGTAATTTTGTTTGTTTGTTTGTTTGTTTATGTATTTTTGAGCACAATGAGTCCATGCTCATAATGTGAAATGTGCTTTATAAATAAATTTGACTTGACTTGACTATTATTTATTGTCAAGGACACTGCAAAATTGCAGATGTATTATGAGATCTCTCCAATTGTTCTAAGATATAAAACAAACTCTCTTGGTTAATTTTGTCCATTTTATTCTAAAATGTACACCGTGAGGACTATTTTAGGTCACATATTCCTTTTTTTCTGCATGTGAAAATGTGCATTGGTGTCCACTAGATGGCGGTGTGCTCACATTAATGTTCTCCAGGGCGGCGATGGTTCTGTTGGCGTCCTCCAGCTCCGAGTTCAGCTGGGACACCCGATCTATTAGGTACTTCCTTTCGCTGCTCAAGCTCTCCGACTGCAGGCACACACGAACAAAAAATTACATTTATGAAAACAATAATCTTTTGATCATCACATCCCCCATCCTCGTTTCCATTTTCTCACCGCTATGTGCAGGTGCTCCCCCAGTAGGTTATTGGCTTGTTTGGTTCCACTGTGTGTCTGCAGAAGACTAAATTAAATACATGAAGAAGAAAAAAAGAAAGGCATTCTTAAACCACTCTTAATGCATCGTGTTATCTTTAAGGATCATTAATGACAGCTGTTTTGTGGACACAAGTGTTTAACAAAGCTCTCCCAGTGAATCTGCGTCAGCTGACACCCTGCTGGAGCCCAGAGACAGGCGACCATTCTCTCCATCTGCTGGGCCTGTTGAGGAATGTTAGGTATGCGCCTGATGAGCAAGAGCAGTTGCTCTATAAGAGTTTTAGGCCAGGCCAGATAAGGCTAGGAAGCTTGCCTCAACATGTCTCAGTTAGCTGGTTGGGCAAAATGAGTCACATGAACAAAGGTATCGCTCATGCACTGAAAAAAATACATCTAAGCGCGTGTAAATATAACAGGCTACTTAAATCTGTGATATTAACAATTAAAAATGAAGTTTGTTGCTTTACATGAATACATATAGTTTTGAACTTAATCTGCATTTGTTCAAAAAAATACCGACATAGTGCATTTTTTCCTTAACAAGCAGTATTTATGTAATCCCAGGCAATCTTTTCATTTACACACAAACAAGCAATGATCTTGTTGTATTTACTTTTCCTTTAACAATTTTAAATCTACTGGGCAGATTGACCAACGTTTAGATGAAACATGCTTTATTAAGTAGAACACCACTGTAAAAAATATCTTGCTTGATCTACTTTAAAAAAAATTAAGGCGACTAGTCTTTGTATAAACTACTCAATTTTTAGTATATACAAAATTAATATACAAGTAAAGTCAGCTTAATTTTTTTTTCTTTTTTTAAATTTTTTTTCTTTTTTCCTTTTTTTCTCTTTTTTCCTTTTTTTATTTTTTTCCTTTTTTTCTCTTTTTTCTTCTTTTTTCTTTTTTCCCCCTTTTTTCTTTTTTTTCTTTTTACAGTCAACTTAATTTTGATAAATAAAGTAAACTTATTACCAATTAAGTTGACTGTACTTGCAAAATGTATTATTTACATACATAAAATTAAGTAGTTTATACAAGGACTAGTCTTTCTTGATCTACATAATAACCTCATGCAAAAAGTTGACTTATTGTTTTTAAGTAGATCAAGCACAATATTTGTATCAGTGTACTGATCCTGAATGGCCCATTAATGAAATGATCCATACAAGCTGACCTGTAGGGAGCCATAGGTTGACCTGATGAATATGTGCACAGATTGCAGCAACTCTCTCTCATATCAGGACTTGCTATCCAAAAACTAATGTCAAATTATGTTACATATTGAAGTGATTTATATTGAAGACTCAAGTTTTTATCCACATTCTGCACACAAGGAATAGTGTAGAAACAAGAGCCATCTGTGCTGTTAAAGGCAACAAACCTTTTGTACTTCTCCTTGACATGGCTGAGCTCCTCCCTGGTCCTGTGCAGTTCTGCCTCCAAGCTCTCAATGCAAACTACCGTCTGGAGCAAGTTCTGGTGAAGATCAGCATTCTCCTCCTGCAGCGCCCTGAACACAGAGTTAGGGACGATGAATGATCACCACTGGATGATGGGGTCATAGCCTAACTCATCACCAGAGATATTTATTGTTTTGGTACTTGTCGGCAAAAAACAAACAAACACAGAAAAATAATGTTACAATTAGATTTTTTTTTAAAAATAGAACACTGCACTCCATTTGTTTTATAGGTCATCGTGTTTTAAACCCATTGCCTAAATTGAATGCCTCTATCATGAAAATAAACTTTTCCATTTGCATGAACACTGACTATATAGGCAAGGCTAAACAAGTTTATTTGTATAGCAGTGTTCATGTACAAGGGCTTTTTTAATTCAGAATGCCAGTGGCAGTTTTTGTTTCATTAATCTAAGGATTACAGCTTTCTCTACGGAGATTGGTAATCGATAAAATGGACCTCTTCCATAATCTTGTACATTAGATATTACTGTATTTGACTATTTGACTTAACGCAAAGGTTTTTATAAAGTAAAATAAAATTTGATATGAGCAACTGAACCCTAAATAAAAGAATTAAGATGGAGCAAGGCAATATAACAGAACATCAGGAACATTTCTGCTTAAGCCCATGGCACTCTCTGCTTCATTAAATGGTAATAGTTCTTCTTCAAAGGAGGTTAACCTTAGAAAAGACTCAAAACAAGAGAAAATATAAAACAGATGTTTTATCAAAGTTAAACATCAGTTTTTTTATTATAATCTATCCATCAATATACATACTGTTGGCTGCAAGCATTTGCATCAATCCACATGCAACACTATTTAAAAAAAAAAGTGATTTATGCCTATACAATGATTTTGGGCCAACATGTTAATGTGAAAAATGCATGTTCATAGTTATGGAAATATTATGAAACAGTTCTTAAATATTGGTTTTCGCTCCATCACGGCTCTTTCCCACTCACGTGTTCACAGTACTGACAACATGGAACTAGTTACATAAATAATTTCCATGACAACATCTCATCCTATTTGAACAAGTGTGTAAGGAGACAGGAGGCTTGTTTGAGCAGGAAAAACTACTAAAAAGAGAGACAGGGGTCAAAAGATACTTACTGAAGGTGTCCAGCATCATACAAAATGTCCTAGAATAAGAACAAGACAACATTGTCAAGGTAGTAGCAGGAAATATACTGTGGTTAACTGAACTGTGCACATACCATTTAATTTTGTACTCTAATGACACTAACATTACATGATGACTAAGCACAGTGACTCTCTAATGCAGTAATGGACTATCATCAGCACCTCAATCCAACAATCAGTAATGCGTCATTTGAATTCCAGAGGATTTGAGAAGATTCCAAGCAGAGACGAACACATTAATGTCTAAATATTGTCCTAATAAGAATCTGCCAATAAAACTGATGTTTTATAGCCATTTAGAAAACAAAACAAATCAAAGGATGTAGTCTGTTAATCTGTATGGAGATGAGGCACAGAACAAAGCTTTATTTAAAGGATAGAAAAATAATGAAGATACCAGGAGAAATAAAGGCACACGATACATGGTGTGCCTGACCCAGCACATTGTGTATCCAGGACAAGCTGCAAATCCATTAGCTATTGATTTATGCCAGACCAGTCTACTGAAATCAATTTGTTCTGTGGTGCTAAACATTACCATGATTTCCCCCCTTTCCATGTGAGCATGTATGCGACTTTACGAAACCAAAATAACCCGCTGAAGCCAGCGTGAATGGAAAAAGGTAACCTTATGTAACATAATGGGGTTCATTAATACATATGAGGGCGAGTGTGAGCAGATTCTTATATAAGAGCAACCTGATGCCAGCTCTTATCCAGACAGCACAAGCTGACATTTTTAGTGTGAGCTACTATTTCACATTTGTCTCACTGGATTGATTCTTTTTCTAATACAGTGCACATAGTTTGGAGAACAAGAAGGCCAAAGCCTTAAGGACAAACAAAACAAAAGAAAAAGGGGTTCATCAGGTGGTTTTGAAAGCAATTTCCCCTAAAATCACAGGATCTGCTGCATTGCCAAACAATGACTCAGCTCTCACTGCGGAGTGTATGAAACATCCCACACAGCCTGTGACTCAGCTACCCTGCCTCTGCAAAAGAGGAGCAACCCTGTGTCCATTCCCTTCTTTCTATGCAGGAATGTCATTACCTCACTGCAGTGCTACATACTCCAGAGATTAATCAGTGACTACTTTTACCCTATGTTTAACAAAATAAATCACCTATTTGATTGTATTATGTTTTACTACATGTTACATTTATAAAATTGATGAAAGTAATACCTGATTTTGAATTACCTAACTGCGTATTTTAACACAGTTTGTTTTAGTTAGCAATCCATTAGTGTCATTACTCAGATCATTTCAGCTGGAGCCTTGTTTCACCATCAATTTGTTATATATTGTTTGTAAAGTGAGGATGTAAATATGATAGTTGGCTACCATACATTACATTCTGTTAATATCTGCCACTTACAATGAGTCCTTTCCCATGAGCCTGTGACGAGAACAAGCTTATTATTTAAAATAAACTCCTATAAATGAAAACTTGGATTATTATTATATATTTTCAAAATAAATTGTGTTTTAATAAGTGCTTCCATACTAAAATAGCCCAATTTGAGGTATTTTTGTTGTATTTCACGACACTGCTTCTGTCTTTTCTGTTTGATATGATAATTTTTTATTAGGAAGGTGTAGAAATGTAAACTTACCCTGTGCTGTTTAGAGACCCCCATATACTGGGAATGCTGTCTGCCGCTCTGCTCAGAGCTGTGACTGGCAGATGTGGAGGGCGTTTCTCTGGTCCTGGATGAGTCCGATTTTGTGGATGAGGACTCAGATCCAAAGCCTGTTCCTGCACCCTGGACTGAGGCTGGAGGGGAGTTGCTTGGCCCTTGGATCTCAGGTTCTAGATGCATCTGTTGAGGGAAGTGCTGGCTGTGCGGGTGTTGGTTGTGTTTGCGGTGGTGCCTTTGTTTGGGTTGGCTGGGCTCGGGGCTGGTGCTGGTTCCATCTGTAAGGTGGGAGCCGTATCTGCCGTATCTGTCCCCTAACATGGTGCCTCCGATGGGTGAAGGCCTCCTTTCTTTACGACTGTGGCCGGTGGAGTGGGAGTACTGACCAGGCGGCGGGCTTCCCTGGTGGTTCCTAGCTGCGTATGAGATCAGTTTTTCAGTATCGGAGCAGTCCGAGTGTTTTCCAGAGCTGATGCAGGCTTTCATGTGTTTGCTGGGCTGCGTCGGAGCCTGCTTCATCTCACCACCTCTGCCCCCTCTGTGCTTTTTGGGTGGAAGCTGTGGCTTGACTGGATCAGCTATCGACCCCAAGGAAGAGGTCTTCTCTGGAGATGTATCGTTCACACCCAAGATGGTGAGAGCGGATGGACTCATGACCTGTTTTGTAATCTCATCTAAAAAAGCTGAGAATTGTAACTTTCCCTCCACAAAATTTGTCCGAGCCTGCTCTAGCTCAGCTAGAGCGGACCCTTTGCCTTTCTGCCCGCTCTGACCTTCTCCCTTGGCCACTCTTGGAGAGAGCACCTCCATTGACTTAGCCTTACGGACGTCACTGTGATTCTCCTTATTTTTGAGTATCCCTTTGCTGGGTAGCTGGGTAGAAGAAACTGCTCTTTTGGGACCCCTGGGCACCCCTAAAAGGATGTTCTCCTCACTAAAAGCCAGGCTTCTGTTCAAACTAGTTGTTTTGTACAAGTTATTGTGTGATTCTTCAGATTGACTTTCACCTTCAATGCACTGAAGAAGGGCTTCATCACTCCGGCTGTGACCCCTTTTAAGGGCAGAAAACTCAGACTTTCGGCTAAGTTGTGAACCATCATGTATCCTGTCAACATTTCCTTTTTTGTTGTGCTTGACAGAAGCAAAGACAACGGGTCCACTGCCGTCATCCTCCCTGAAAACCCTGCGCACATCTGGGATATTGGAGCAGGACAAGGAATGTGGCGGTCGCTCAGCATGACGAAGAGAGAAGGCATCACTTGCACTCTCCTCCGTGAACCAGGAGGAGGAAGATGAAGACGTGGAGGAGAGGGAGGAGGAAGACGCCCTGGAGAGAGTTATAGGAGTGTGGTTGTTGTAAAGTTTTCCATCATCTTCACCTTGGTGAAACTGATGAGGATAATGGGCACCGTGGTGAGAACCGTCACTGAGGTACTGATTCTGTTGATGGAGGCGACGGTGCCCTTGGCTATCATCTGTATTTCTGTCAGTGTCGTCGAGTTTTGTGTACCTACATTAAATGAAACAAATGTAAACATTCACACGTGTAACCTTAATACATTAGATCAAGCATAATCTTGTCTCATTTCATCTACATTTATCATTCAGAATATGCACATGGCTTACTTTCCAATCTATACACAATCCTTTTTAGTAGGAGAAACCGTCCTACCTGTTTGAATGAGTGCTTTGTTGGTGGTCAAAGTGATGATGGTGGTGTTTTTTCTGTGGCTTCATCTCATCCAGTGGAAAAGCACCATGAACAGGTTTAAAAAACTGTTCCATTAACTGTTTCTTCCCTCGTTCCCAGACTGCCAATGTCGTTGTTGTTGGAAGAGGTATCAATGGTATCAATAGTGTGCTGTTCTAAGACCTTTGAATCAATCTTTTCTAACTTCTTTTTTTCACTAAACTACAACTTACGTTGTTATATCTGGTGGAAAGACCATGACACTGCTGTTTCCTTCCATTCTGGCCTCTCAAAAATGGTGAGATATTATAGGAAAAAAATGTGAATCCTAATCAAGCTCATTAGGATTTCAGTCCTCAAAATGTTTGCTGGCAGTAGTCTCCTCAAAAATATGTAATTCTCCAAGTATTTCTCAAAGTATACAGATTGTTGCCTCGTTGACTGTTGTTTGATTGTGCATCCATCTATAAGTATGTCTCCTCAGCGTCCAACTGCAGAATAATGAACATCGCAGCTCATGAACAGAAATGTATGAATTCCTGGATGATGGTTTGACTTTGATTCATGCCTGATTAAACAGCTGGGAGCTTATTGAACCAGCTGAAAGAGAGAGAGATCGTTCTGAAAGAGGGGGCAACTGCCCCAACCCCCAGGGAAGAGGATCTATACTGGGCGTAATCAACCCTGAAGAATAAGGTTTGCCCTTAATGCTTTGTGTTTCCATTCCTTACTCCTATCACGTCATCTCATGTGATGTTTTAGGTTATTTTGCTTTTATTTATTGTTATAAATATTCAAAAACCCACATGTCAACTGTTCAAATCAATGGACCTGTTCTAATGTAGCCTATTGATTATAAAAGGTTTCCTATGACCGTGAAGCTGATGTCTGCTTAGTTGCATTCACAGGCAACATAACCACATGCAGATCTGTAAATGTTTCAGTCATGAAGAATGATGTCATACCATTTTTATTTTTGTGAATGAACAAGGGAGTACTTTGAGTTATCACATATTTTACTTATAACTTTACTTATTTTACTTATTTTATTATCTAATAATTTAATTTAAAAAAACAATGTTTTCATTCTAAAAGGAAAAGCATGTGTATCTCAGTTGTTGGAGTGGATTTATGGAATGGGTTGGGTGATGGGTTGAAGCAATGTACAAATATAAATCAATTTAAAAAACGGTACAAAAAGGAAGTTCTGGGAAGTTATTTGGTTGAGGAGGATTTATGGGCAATATGGTGTTTGTTAGCTGGTTAGGTGCAAAGGCACAACTAATGGGAAAATTGGTAGCCTATTAGGTAATTGCAGCTATTTATTATTAATATTTATGTTTAATTTATAATAAAGGTAACAAAGGGGCAGGGTTAAATAAGTTTTACTTCAACCTGCTCCTTTTCGGACACTGTTTTTTTTTTCCCCCTGTTTGTATTACGTTTTTGTTGTTGTTGCTTTTTTTTTCTGTATGTTTTGAATTTGTTTTAAAATCTTATATTTTTTTATGTGTTCGAAATAAACAATTCAATCAAATCAAATCAATCTATTGCATTGTTATATCAATAACAGCATAGGCTATAGTTAAAATGATCGGAACTGCCATATAAAATTACATTATCACATACAGAATGGCTGCATTTTACAGTTAAAGTTATCCTACTACAGCCTTCAAATCCAACAAAATGTGGATCAATCAACAAAATGTCTGTGATTTCCGAGTGAATCACAGCAGGGCCTTAAGCCAACTTAAAGACTTCATCAGGTTTGATTATCATAAGGACTGGTTTTTTCAGTATGGATGGCTGAGACTACGCCCTGCTTATCAGATAACAGAGATCAATTTTATTCCTTTGTTGAAGTATCGTTGTTGAAATGGGGCAGGATGAGCCAGAGGACAACTCCCAACCTCCCCACTGTTTCTAATCAATTGTAAGCTACCATAATAAACATAGTTGCATAAGGGAAGTTGCCCAGACTTGTTATGGTTTATAATGATCAATAGCTAAAAGATCTGCAAAATGATGGAAAGAGAGAGCAGGGGAAAATACATTTACGTGACACACAGCACGTATTCTCACTACGCCCCCTGCTGGAAAATAAAACTAGTTTCAGTTTTGGCCTGGTAATTTTCCACCATGTCATAGCCACACTCTTTCTGGCAGTGGATGTTTCTGGATATTTCTAGTTTTCATTGTTATATCCCTCAGTATTTACTAATACATTGCTATCGTATCGCTTAACATCAACAGTAATGTTATATTGTAAGTGAGGCTGAGACTTTGATCCTAGGCCACAAAACAGGGACACCAAACGTGTGGAGCAATATCAGATTTTACAGTATCTAGTGTATCATCCACTACAGCAGAAACCCCGCATTAATATACAGGACATTTTAGTTAAAGAGGATGAGTTGGCTGTTTTCAACAATTCTTTAATGACAAACTGCATATCATTGCAGTAATAGGGAAGTAGATCCGACTCCTCAACCAGGGCAAATTCCGGTTCGATCCGGTTTGCTGGACCTTGTTACACTCGAGCAAAGATTATTCCGCGGAGCTGTTACTCTGACGTCAGCTGTTTTGATTTGAATTTCTGTTCAAATCTACCCTATTATAGATGCCATCTACAGTTTAAAACAACTTGTACATTTAAATTTTGATATAACATGTCTCAATTGCTTTCGTGTTTGGATGTTATACCAAATTATGACTTCTTAACAGTTATGATAACCATTATAACTCTTTGTTTGGGGTTTTGAATGGGATCTGGTGTGAATCATGTGTCATACTTTGTTTAAGGATCTATGGAGGTTTTCTATCATTATGTTTTTGTTTCGATCCCAAATACACATGTCTAGGCTTTATTGTAATTGCCTTTGTTTAGTGCACGGGACTATTTTTTTGTCGGATGAATATTTGCTTCCGAGGGTCGAATCACTGACATGGTATAAAAAGTAGCGACGCCATTGCAGTTCAAGCTATGCTGCTACGAAGCCGATTGATTTGTGGCGATGATGGTTGAGTTGATCTTGTTTTCTTGATTTTTGAGCTGTTAAGCTTAGACTCGTAGCAATCATATATAATGTTGAGCTTATTTTTTTTTTAAGGTCTGAAGTTCTTTTTAGTTTTATTGTACGTGTTTGAAGAAGTCAGCCTTTGTGTGGGAGGCATTTGACCGTCAACCTCGAAGTGCGAGGTGTAGCTTTTTCCCTTCGTTGAAAAATATTTGATAATTTGTTACGATTAAGCGAACAGATGTCAGTGCAAGTTATTATGGATTCAAACCATTGAATTTATTTATTTTTTTCTCTTCATTGTAGGCCTGAATGCTGTAGTCGATAAGTTAAATTACGCTCACCGGCCACTAGTGGGTGCAGACCTGCTTCATACAAATGACTAACCAGTCTCTGTCATGACGACTTACAGTTAAAAACTACTCATCAGAATGGGAAAGAAGGGGGACTTAAGTGACTTAGAAAGGGGCATGATTGTTGGCGCCAGGCGGATTGGTCTGAGTGTCTCGGAAACTGCGAAACTACTCGGCTTTTCACGCACAACTATTTCTAGGGTCTACAGGGAGTGGTCTGAGAAGGGAAAGATATCTAGCGAGCGCCAGTTGTGTGGACGCAAGTGCCTAGTCGGTGTCAGGGGTCAGAAGAGAATGGACAGGCTGGTCCAGGAGGATAGGAAAGCGACAGTCACGCAGATCACAGTTCGTTACAACCAAGGTACGCAGAATACCATATCTGAGCGCACGACCCGGCGCACCCTGAAGCAGATGGGCTACAGCTGCAGGAGCCCGCACAGGGCTCAGGAGCAGGACAATCAGGCCAAAACTAGACACAAGGAACAAAACCTGAGCAATGTTTCCACATCCTGACTCAATGCCACGAGGAATGGACGCAGTTCTGAAAGCAGAATGGGATCCATCTTGGCTCTAGCGAGGGGTAAAATGTAAAGTGGCTGGTGAGTTTGCTACAGTATGTGTGTGGGTGTAAAATATTTATATATATATATAATATATATTTTTTTTTTTAGTGGTCAGTGACCTCGTATCTTTTGTCCTTATGCAATCATTTGCAACTGAGTGAGCCGTTCTGATTAGTTGCCCCTATCGTCTTTACCCCCCTTAGCATTTTAATTGAGTGCCAAAATTATAATTTTTTTTCTTTTTCTTTTTTTTAAACAAAGAAATTAGTCTTTCATCTTGAAGCAATTTGAGGGAAGCAAATCTCAAATGATCAGATCGTTAATTATATCTGGGCGTAGTTTCCAGTGAAGGTTTTTTTTTTTTTTTTTTTTGAAAGGCTTAAGTTATAGAATAAGTCTTTGGAGGGTTTTTTTTTTTCTCCTTTTTTTGCATCCTTTGGGGAGGGGTGATATGGACTGAGTTATCGAGGGAGGAATGGACTCTGCTGTTGTGAGGAAGAATGGACTTAGTTATTAGCTGAAGATCGCAGGACCGCTGGAGCAAGGCCTTGTGGGACAAGCGGACAGGACCAGGGTGGAGCCAGGCAGGAGAGGACCACAGGGCGTGGTGTGGCGGTGGCAGGAGCAGGAGCAGAGGGTCCCAGGGAGCAGAGAGCAGCATCTGTCGGCGAGGGTACACCAGAGGGAGCCAGAGGCACAGGGCAGTGTAGCAGAGAGGCCTTCGCTCACCAGGTTCCAGAGCAAGCCAGCCGATGCTGAGGGTGGGACTGGGTGTGCAGTCGTCTAGCTTCACATTGTAAAGCGGGGCTCTGGTTTGTATATCAGGTTGAGGTATCTCTGTGACACACTTCAGGAATTTGGTATTTAAACTTTTTTTTCTTTTTTTAATCAATTGCAATTACTCCCACATTTTTCTCTTCCTCTTTTCAGGCAAGCTGTGTAGAACGTTTTGTACCGCGATCGCATCTCGACATGCGCTACATGATTTTGTTGGTCTGCTGTGGTGAATGCCTTGGTTGTGTGCTGGCGAGAGGAACCTTTGAGTTGGACTGCTGCCCCTGCGATAAGAAGTAGCCCCCCCAACTGGAAGGAGAGGCGATTCTCTGTTTGATAGGTCTTCCCCAGAGGTCGTTTACTGCATTGGAGTGTGAAAGTGGATGGTCGTCTGTGGCCCCAATTGATGTGTATTCTCCAACCCTTCGGTACTTCAGCTGCGCCTGATAAGTACAGATCAGCTACATCTACCTCTTAACCCATGCAGTGAGTTAACGCATGATATGTACATGTGGGTGTAACTATCCTGTACATGAAAGTCATTGCCTTTTGTTTTTGCATCAAAATGAAATTCATTCAAGTAGTATTGGTTCTATTTTTCTGGGTTAAGGGGGAGGGGGGGTATTTAAAAATATGTCTGGAGTTTTTCTTTCCACAGGCCCACCCCTAAAGCTGAACATGGAAAGACCCCCCAGAGCTAGCCCCTCAATACAAGTTGAATCCATCTTGCGTACAATAGTGCTATGGATTGGGATCGTGTGCACCTACCGTGGTTTAACAAACTATAGGAAGGTATTTTGTATTTAAGAGAATGATATGCCATTTTTCAACATGTAAACCTTTGTGGGGCCTGGTGGGAGGGCGGGTTGTGGGGCTTTAATCAGTGTCTTCCTAGACTTCACAGCTCCACATTGCCCAAAGGGTTGAATAGGAAACATCCAGGCGCACCCCAACAAGATTCAAGTGGACACTTTGCCATGCAGCGTAGCAACCACAAAAATAGTCTGCTGGTGTAGAGAAGCTCATTTTACCGAGGGAGTGTGGTAACAAGTTTCTTTACTAGATGTAACTGTCTTAAAGTTGCTTTGTGGAAGGTGGTTGTGTACTTCTGACTCTTGCAGATGTTTGTATAAGGCCCACCATCTACATTCAAGTCCACTTCTACTGTTCAGGAAGGAATCCCTCCATGCTCAGGCCTGTGGTATTTAATCGTTACTCCTTTAAAATGGCTTTCATAAATTGTATTCATAGTCCCTCGGTATTCCTTACAATTTACAAATGTTTTGTATAGCCATTTATTGCTTTATATTGTGGGAGAGGCTTTTTTCCTTTGCATTTTTTCAGTGTGCTGTGTCCTGTGTGCTTTCAATACACAAGATCATCAAGAGCTCTCCTAACTCATTGTGTGTACAAGTTTCCTTGCACATCAAGCATCACGTAAGGTCACTAAATGTGTTTACATTACCTAAACATTCATTGTTTGGCTAGATGCCTCCACTGCAATTCCTTTGCAATTAGTTACTGTGCCTTGTATTGATAATACAATGAGTGAACTATCTGTAAAGGATTTTAATTTTTGCACAATAAATGCATAGCTTGTTGTGATTAGTTTTGGTATGCATTTGTTCTTTCCTTGGGGCTTTTGTGGGGAGCTTTTCTTGTGCTTTTTCAGGTGTGACTAAAGCTTGGAGCTTTGTAGAGCACGGATGTGACCTGGGCTTGAATGACATCCTTTTCAAAGTGGAAATTGAAGGCAGATAAGTTGATTCCATCAAATATTGATGTTGATAAGCCAAATGATATCTGCCCAAGTGGGCCACTCATCTCAAATGGACTTGGTGTCCTGATCATTTTTTGCAATGAAAGCCACTTGCTTGTATTTGAAAGCTGATAATGGCACTATAGTGGTTTCTTAAATTCTGTGATGAGATTTGATGGAGCTTCATTGATTTTTGACTTGATCTGCAGTAAAGCATTTCGGTAAGGATAACAAGTCAGTTCTATGATACTGTGGGGAGGGGCACAGGGGTGTTTTTTCTTTCCTACCTCTTTGATTTCACAGAAAAGTCCAAAGGAAGAATGCAGAGTACCTTGGACAACAGGAAACTTGTGCTTTGAGCTCAACGATCATGCAGATTGAACAGAGAAGGGTCAGGTTGTTTTTGAAGCATTCTAGCATATAATTAGCCCTCAGCTGCTGGCTCTTGCGCAACTGTGCAAGTAGCAGGTTTGTAACTTTCACTCGTATGCGCAACTGTGCATAACTTCCAAATTGATGTAGCTGAGGAAAGCTGTGCGTGGTACAGCTTATATTTGGCCTTAAATGCAGCGCAACTGTGTTGCTTGAGTATTTGTGGTGTTTTTTGGTTGGGTTTGTCCCTACACTTCTCTTCACAGAAGTCACAGTACAAGCCTGGTTCAAGCACAACTGAAGCCCTCTTAACCCGGAGCATGTAGTAAGAAGTTGGCTTGTCATTAAAACTTGTGCAATTATGTAGACAACATCTTGGAACTGGCTTTATGTTAACCTAAAATCATCAGTAACAATGCTTTACTAGCACATTTCTCTTTGGCCTTAGGGCCCCACTGCTTTGCATCTTAAGACCATAAGATGAGTAGAATTCAAAACGTTTTGAGTATTGTGTGGTGGGTGTGTTGTATAGACCATTCTTTGTTTCAGATCATTCTCGTCTGTCCTCTTCGGTCTCGCCTGCCTCTGAATGCAAAGCCATATGTGGAAGCCATCAGTGAATGTGTGACATCCTGAATGAAGTACCAATCCCCGCGCTTGTGCTTAATTCTGAACGCCTGGCGTCCTTCGCAGAAGCCCTGCTGTTTGTGTGTGCCTCTTCTTTCCCCTTGGTTTCTCAGGTCAAATGGCCAAAAATTAGTCTTCTGGAATGTGGTGGGACACTGAGAATCCATTTAAGATCAAGAGCAGCAAGCTTGTTTCTAATACTGCATCACTTCAGTCTCGTGGGTGTCAAGTTAAGTAATTTCAGTTCCCTTGGTTGTCCTAAACATTATGGCTTTAATGTAATTCAACATGTTGCATGCACTTCAGCTCTGCATAACATTTAATTTGCATTACACAATATGTTCATTAAGTCAACGTTGTGGTGTATAGCTGGGGTGGGGAGGGGGTGCAACAATTCTTTGTCTCTCTCCCTTTCAGATTTCTCATTGAGCTTAACTTTCTACTGACCCCGACAACTTAAACATCTTAATCATGGGATGACTTGAGTACAACAGTCTCTAGGGATCAATCTTTAATACCCAGCCGAGTTGAGCGTCACTGAGGAAGAATAGCGGCGGTAAATGCTTCGACATCAACCGCGGTAAAAGATGACCATATCGACACCCTGGTATCGTGGAGGGTTCATTGGTGGGGAGGGTGGGGGTTGGGTTAAATTATCTTGTCTTCTTTCATTACAGCTGTGAACTTGCCGAGAACGTTCATGGTTTATTTGACCTCCAATTCCCGCTGCATTGCAAAGAAACCCAAGTTTCACCAGAGATGCTGGTATTGTGCCTCTATGGATAAACCTGAATATCGTGGTCTCGTACAAGTGAACGTCATTGTGGGAAATGCTGGGGGCTGGGGAAACCGCTCTGTCTTCTAGTTTCAGCATCGTGTTGGAGAGATTCCATGAGGGTGACAATGTAGCAGCCAGGTGTTGAGGGTTTTCTTTTCCTGGAGGAACAAAAACTCTTGTTCCTCCAGGTTTTGCTTTTACCCGTGTATAGTGATTACAAAAAGCAAAAGACTCTGGTGGTGGCACTCCTGATTTCGGTCAGGATGGGGTTCAACTCCCTGCGGTGTCTTGCTTTTGTGTCCTATTGGGGGAATATTAATCTAATGACTGCACCATAAGAAGTAAAGGGCTATGAAAACTCAAATTCAAGGTAACTGGCTACAATAGATTTTTGAGTTTTGACAAACTACATAACTTAGACAATTAACTTAAAAATTCACTTTGAGAACTTCAAATGTGGATTTTTATATACATTTAAAATTCAGCAGTCTGAACAAATTTTTTTTTTGCTAGATAAGTTACCTTTCAAATAGATCAAAACTCAACAGTGAGTTGTATTCTCCAATATGCCTATATATGATAAATGCTAGTTCAGTAAAATGTGTTTATTTTAAACATTAAATGCATGATTCTGTGCCTCAGATGATGGCGCTTGAAGAGACCTTGGTTTGTGCAGGCAAAATCACAATTTTGAACTTCCATAAGACAATTGCAACAAGAAAGTCTACTTACTTGATAAAATAAATAACAAAATATATACTCAAATACTGTGTGTGTGTATATATAAGACACAAACTTGCCAGTACACCAATTTATCATAATTTAAACAGTCATGTTTCCAAGACGAGCAATATGTTGTGTAATTTATTTAACAAGAACAATGACAAACTCTGATGTAAACACCAGTACATCAAACCGTGATTGTATAAAGGGAAAGGAAGAAAATGAATAAATGAACATAAAAATAAAATGAATGAAAAATTAGTACTTATGTAATAAAGAATGAAAATCATATTGACAAATGAGTACTTAAGTGATTTACTGATTTTCCCCAAAGGGGACAATAAAGATTTCAATCATAAAGAATGAAAATCGTATTGACAAGTACAAGGGGTTCAGGATATGTCGTGTACATGACTCCTAATTGTAAAAATGAGTCTAAAGTAACACTAAACTTAAACGACAGACACATGTACGCAGTATACTGGTTATTCGTAGCTGTTTTTGTTTAATAAATACAGTTTGACTAACTGCACTAACAGAGCTCACTGGTAAACAGACGGACATGTTCAGCAGTATGGGAGGAACGACTCCAGTCAGTCCAGTGTTATGTTTGTTTAATTTTAACTTGGTAACAAATTTTCAGTAGAGCACACTGTCTGTGTGCTCCCCAGTGCCCGCTCATACTAGGCCGTGTACCCATTTGTTTTATTTAACAATGGTTGTTATATTTAAACAAGCCCTCCCATTTAATTTATACAGATATATTAATTGAAAGACCCCTCTTTAGCTGTGAGGAAGATACTCTGGATCACAGTGTTAAAAGCCCAATAAATGTATAATAAAAAAACTATACTGTACTACATTGAGCAAAACACTCGGCTTGAGGGGAGAAAATCTCGACCAGATGTTGACAGCACATTGATGCAATGTGGTTGTGATGGAACCCCTGCAGATATGCATTGGAAACCCCTTCTCTAGTTTTGTAGAACTTGTCCTGAGCTGAAATGCACGATTTTGAGATTTGAAATGAGACAAACACCTCAACCTTTTTTGTTTAGTTAGCTGAAAAAAATATAGTTGGGCCAAAAACTTCTAAGTTTTCATTTTTACAGTTTTGCATCCTACAAATATGTTAACATTCAGGAAGTGCTTAGGCTTTGAAGGTCAAAAATCTAAAATGGTACAGTCTAAAAACTGACCAGTGAGAGCAAATACATGCTTAAAACTATTAATTACCTAGGAAAAGTGTTGGGGATTTGATCTAAGTGTTTAAAGACTTCTGTAATGTGTTTAATAAAATGCAAACAACCAGTTGTCTGGAGTTTACTTGTTTACAATTGTATTGAACATTTCAGTTTGAAGTGTTACAGATGAGCCATGTTTCATTGCTGTGAGTGTTTTTGTGCATGTAGTATCAATGTTGAACTAAATGCAAATAAAAGGGTCTTTGTGAGTCAATGCTGAGTTGCTGTCAGTTTTGTAATTGCATTGCATAAAATGCTTACATTTATTTGAGCACCTGTCCAGGCTCACCAGACTTTCAGGAGTATAGGAACATTACCCCCCCCCCCCCCCCCCCCCCAGACCAACAAGGTTCATTAATTTGTACTTGAGTGTGAAAGTTTCACTTAACAGTTTACATATTGATCATGAAAATTATTTTATTTGCTGATCAGACTGCAACATGTGGGGAAATATTGTATAGGCTTTTCATGGTGTTTACTGACAAAGTGACATGGTTGGGGATACACTATCAATGTGAATTCAGTCTTGCTGAAACTTCTGAAAATAATTTTACCTGCAACTTCCTGTTAGTGATAAAATGGGTGCTGGCTCTTCTGCGTTAACAGAATTGACCAACATGGGTAAATCCAAGGAGTTCAGATGATTCAATTTCCATGTCTTCCTAAGTCTCAAGGTCCAGAGAGGATGGATGAGTTGTGACCACAAATTTGGTTCTTTAAGATCAGAATTATTTTCAGTTCTTTATATTAACAGATTCATGTTTGGAGGGGCAAAGGTGTATTTGTTGATGAAAAAGAAAAATTGTAATTAATCATGTTGCTGGAAGTGCATCCCATAACAGCATAGTTCAAGGGATGTTGAGGTGACACTGGAACACAGATGGGCAACTGAGGTAAATTGCACACTGGATTAGATGAGGAAAAACGACCTCAGAATTAATTTCCTCAACTTCAAACCACAATAGGGTTGTTGGCATTATGCTGCACATGTAACTCAATACTTACTATGCTATAAATCATAAAGTAAAATGTTTTTCTTGGGTAACTTGTACCCTGAGAGATGAGCTAATTCACTATCTATTCAAACGTAGTTCTTATAAAATCCCACATTAAATGACCCTTTATAGAAGTCATGCTGTCAAAATTAAATTTTAAGTTTTGGATGCCACGTTTGACTGGTCTTGCATGAATAAAGCATGTAGATACCATTTCACATAAACTTTTTTTTGCGTGTTTTTTTTTTTTTTTTTTTTTAAACTTGGCCAACTGTAATGATGTGTTGTCTGTAATCTGATTTCACAATATTGTTCAGAGGCAACCTGTGACCAGACTAAGTGTGAGGAGTTGCTCACAGGAAGATGAAACTCCAAAGGGATGTTTTGAGGACACCAACTGCGATGCACTCTGATCCTTTTGACATCCATGCCGTGACTGTGACTGACTACACCCAGGACAGTGCGAGTAAACTTGAACAGCTACTCAACCTGTGGCAAACAATTGTGTTGCTACTTTCTCACAGAAGTTGCCTAAGAATGGCAGCTGCTAGCCAGCAGCTCCTGCAGGCTCCAGTGCAGTGCCAGTGCAATTTCTGCAATTCGTATCCCAAGCCAATGCTGTCAGTACACCACCATTGTTTCTGACTTCTGATACTGATTTACAGGTCATTTATGCCCACACCTTCTTGCATTTGAGACTGTTTGTGGAATGTGCTGATCTTTCATCCATGGTACTCTTCTTCCAGAGTAAGATCATCCCAGAGATAATGGATGTATCGCCTTATAAATAACCTCCATTTCATTTGATAGTTATTACTTTCAGAATAAGTATCAAATAAAATAAGTATAGGTCCTAGTGATTTTCACCAATATTTTTTTAACCCTTTATAAGGTAATAAAATACTTAAAATTTTAAAATTTCAACTCTAGAGGGCTATTGGAGAATATTTAAGGACCTCTATTAACTTTTTACCTTTTTTTGTAATAACCGTGCGCTGTAAAGGGTTATTTTTTGTATTTTCCTTGCAAATGTGAAGTTGATTTTATCCAGTAACTCTACTAATGTGAGACTCTTACATGGATTACAAATGTAAACAATCTGGGCATTTCCTTATGACCAAATTTCAATAACTACATATTCTAAATATACTTTTCCTAAAAATCTTTATTGCATTACTTGCTTAACACAGATTACACACTCCTCCCAACTTGTCTCACTCGGTTTAAATACTTGCATACCAATAAATATCAAAATCTGATTCTAGTTTAAGGCCGACTTGCCACATCCCATTGTCTTAATGTTTTTCAATGTCATTGTAGGCTATTTATATTTATTGTACATATTTATTGTACTGTTATTATGCAATTTTACATAACGTTGTTTTTTTTATTTCTAGCACTCCCCTTTCCCTCTCCCCTCAAAGTGCTTATGCTCCTTGTTCAGGCTGCATTTGTAAATAAGAATTTGTTCTTAAATTGCTTGCCTGGGTAAATAAAGGTTAAATAAGAATAAATAATATTTCTGTTTTCTCTTGAAGCTTTTGAATAAATCCATTCAACCTGTGTCAATTCTAAAATAATCAGACTAACTTATCCCCTGAGTCTCTTGGCTTCCCAGCTTCTTAGTTTATTGTTAATGCTCCGAAATTACATCTTTCATGCCCAAATAATTTTTTATTTATTTAACCTTTATTTAACCAGGCAAGCAGATTAAGAACAAATTTCTTATTTACAAATGCAGCCTATGGGGGTAAGGGGAGGGAGCTAAGATGAAAAAACAAGGTTATATAAATACACAAAAAGACATTAAAACATAATACAAAAGATAAAACAAATAATCAAGTAAAACAGTCAGTATGCCTGAAGGAGGACTAAAGACAAGTGCAGGAGTCGGTTGTACTTAATAGAAGATGTAGTTTGAAGGTGGAGATGGAAGTGAGAACAGAAAGTTTAAGGGTTTTTTGTAGGGTGTTCCAGTCATAGGCTGCAGCGAACCGGAAGGCATTGCGCCCAAAGGTGGTGCGGACTTTGGGAATGGAGAGATTGATGAAGGCACTGGACCTTAGAGTGCGGGCAGGTTGTGAGAGGTGCAGAAGAGAGGAGAGGTAGGGAGGAGTAATGCCGAGGATAGATTTAAAGATGAGCAGAAACCAGTGATGGAGCCGTCTGGTGTGAAGGGAGGTCCAGTCTACCAGGTTATAGAGGTCGCAGTGGTGAGTGGTGAAAGGAGCCCCAGTTGCAAAACGGATGGCGGAATGATGGAGTGGGTCCAGTTTACTCAGAGTAGAGTGAGGTGCGATTCTGTAAATGGTGTCACCGTAATCGAAAATGGGCAGAATGGTCATTTTGACAAGTGAGTGTTTGGCTGCACGGGTGAAGGAGGTCTTGTTCCGGTAAAGAAAGCTCAGACGAGCTTTGACTTTGGACTGTAGGTGTTTGATGTGGGTGGAGAAAGAGAGGGACGAGTCCAACCAGAGGCCAAGGTATTTGTAGGTGGATACGAACTCTAGTTCAGAGCCGTCAGCGCAGAACAATTTAGGAACAGTGGTGGGAGTGTGTTTCCGGACAAAGACAATGCATTTTGTTTTTTTGGTGTTGAGGCGGAGCTGGAGACTGTGGAAGTGCTGTTCAACGGAAGTGAGGCTGTGTTGTAGTGTGGCTGCAGCGGACTGGAGGGACGGGCCCTCAGAGTAAAGGATGGTGTCATCGGCATATAGATGGATTCTTGAGTTGCCGGCAAACCTGGTTATGTCATTGATGTAGATGGAGAATAGTGTTGGGCCTAAAATGGAACCCTGAGGAACCCCTTTGGTGATGGTGAGAGGGGCTGATATGAAATTTTCGGATTTGACTTGCTGGACTCTGTGGTGTAGATAGCTGGAGAACCAGTTGCAGGAGTGGGGTGAAAGACCAATGTTGGAGAGCCTCTGCAGAAGTATGGGGTGGGTGACGGAGTCAAAGGCCTTGGAGAGATCAATGAAGGCAGCGATGCAGGTCTGCTTGGAGTCCAGAGAGGAGACAATGTCATCCAGGACCTTCAGTGTAGCAGTGGTGCATCCATGACCTGGCCTAAATCCAGACTGTGAGGAGGACAAGATGTTGTTGGAGGTTAGGAAGTCGCTGAGTTGTTTGTGAACCAGTTTCTCGAAGACCTTGGCCAGGCACGGCAGGATGGAGATAGGCCTATAGCAGTTGGGGTCAGAGCTGGAGCCCCCTTTGAAGAGGGGGAAAACGAGAGCAGATTTCCAGTCTATGGGAAAGGTGGACTGATCCAGAGACATGTTGAAGAGCCGTGTGATGGGAACCGTAATGGCAGGAGCAGCTGCTTTTAAGAATCTGGGGTCGAGCCCATCAGAACCAGCTGACTTATTGGAGTCTAGCTTGGAGAGATTCTCTAAGACTTCAGAAGTCAAGATGGGTCTGAAGGAGAAAGTGCCAGAGCTGGTGGATGTGGGTGAGGGTGGAGGAGGAGGAGAGTGAGCAGCAGTGGAGGGTTTAGTAGATAAAACATGAGCTGAATTAACAAAGTGCTGATTGAAGAGGGAAGCCATAAGAGACTTGTCAGTAACAACAGTGTTGTCAAAGGTCAAAGCATTAGGAAGGTGGGGAGAAGTGAGCTTATTTTCCATGGATTTAACCGTTTTCCAAAACTTCTTGGCATCAGAGCCACAGGATGCAAATTTATCTATAAAATGAGTGACTTTGGCTTTTCTGACGGCCTGAGTGCATTTATTTCTGCATTGCCGAAAGGCGAGCCAATCGGCTGGAGACTGGGAAGAGCGGGCATTTCGCCATAAAGTGTTCTTCTGGCGGATTAAGGCAGCAAGATCACGGGAAAACCAGGGGCTGAAACGATTCTTAATCCGTAATTTTATAAGAGGGGCGTGTTTATTAACAATCTGACTGAATGTTGATTTGAAAGAGGACCAGGCCATCTCAACAGTAGGGAGAGAATTCATTTTATCCCAGCTCACTGCAGCAGAGTCATGGAGAAAGGCTTCTGGGTCGAAGTTCTTCAGGGAACGTTTGGATACGATCACAGGTGGGCGCTTGACTGAGGAACTGGAGCGTGTGCAGGCAATAGCACAGTGGTCACTCAGGTCTTGACTGAAGACACCAGATTTATAATTAGAGGGGGTGTTCGTGAGGATAACATCAATCAGCGTAGCAGAAGAGGGAGATTTTAGATTGAATCTGGTGGGCTCAGAAATAATTTGGTAGAGGTTTAGGGCGTCAAACTGCTGAACGACCAGATCTGGGGGGTTTGTCATGTCCCAGTTCAGGTCCCCTAGTAAAATGAACTCAGAAGAGATGTGAGGGGCCAAAAGTTCACTAAGAACAGTTAGAGAACAAAGTGGGGCAGAGGGTGGTCTGTAGCAGACAGCAACTGAGAGAGAGAAGTTATTGCACAATTTGATCTTCAATACTAACAGTTCAAGTAGCTTAGGAACAGATTTTGACAGAGAAACAGTGCATTGCAGATGCTCTTTAACATAGAGAGCGACCCCACCTCCTTTAGTAGCTCGGTCCTGGCGAAAAATAATATAACCTGGTATTAAAATGTCAGAATTAGCGATGTTTTTCTTAAGCCAAGACTCAGAGATAGCAAGAACATCAGGTGTAACCGTGTGAACCCAGGATTTCAACAGATCGAGTTTGGGTAGCAGGCTGCGAATGTTAATATGCATGAAGCCCATACATGTGCGGTCACAGAAATCATTAAAGGTCAGGATAGGGACAGCATGCATAGTACTAACTGGGCCCGGGTTGGGGTGTATATTCCCTGAGATAAATAACATGAGAATGATTATGATGCGCCTAAGAACAGAGCGAGAGCATGTTTTTCGCAGAGTGATGTTTTGTTCCAAAGAGGAATTGACATGTTGTGGGAGGCAGGATTAATTCTCCTGCTGCAAGATATAATATCCTGTGGGGTGAATTATTAAAGAATTGAATTGATGAAAGGCTAATGTTGTGACTTATGTAGTTCAGACCCAGAGGTGTCAAGTAACGAAGTACAAATACTTTGTTACCTTACTTAAAGCAGCACAACGTAACTTTCAGCTTTTCTGAGTTTGGCGGCATCTTTTGGACAAAAGCGGTAGTGTTTTACCAGAAAGAACACTACGTTTCCCATGAGCACCAGCGCGTACTGCCATAAAACTCCTGTCCCGTCGCTGCATTTGTTTTGATGATAGAACACGGGACGCTTTTCTGTTTCAACAAGTGAACAGATTGAACGCAAAAAAAAAGATGTTAAACTGCTGGAAAGGAACTGGAATTTACCGGGATACCTTAAACAAGGAAGCCAGGGAGCGGGATATGGAGAAAATAATGATTATTAACGTTTGGGTTCATATGAAATCTCTACTGAAGAGCCATGTGTTTCAATAAATTTGTATAATAGTACAACATACAGTACATGTTTTGTATTCCTCTTACTTCTCTTTTCTTTTTTTTTGACTGCTATATTATGCTGAAGAGGTCCGAGGCGTGAACAATATTTTTGTTTTCCTCGTGAGATTATTTTTTTCCTCTGCAGCTACAAATAAGAGTTAATATTTTTTTCCTCAACAAACTAGTTTTATCTGAAGATTGGGGTTAATTGCACCGCAGAGAGCTGGCCAGCAACTGCGTTTAGCTGGCGAAGTGGGGAATAAAACCCATGTTTTGATCCGCCCCGGTCTGTGTGAGTGTTTGTGGTTGAAGGCTGTTTATGGTTCTGCGTTAAATTTGACGCGTAGGGTACGCGGCGACACCCACCGTACGTTGCGCGTCGCCACGTACCCTACGCCGTAGGTCTGCGTCGATTTAACGCAGAACCATAATTCAGGCTTTACTGTGTGGAAGCCGTTTGGTCGTTACAGCCGCGATCCAAAGCGAGCCGACGACTCTTTTACTCTTTTACTTTGTTATCTCAGATACTTGGCCTGCGTGGTTCTGCCTCCGAGCAGGAAACCGTTGAAAAGTTAAACCATTAGGATCTTTTCCCCACGTCTGTTGTGTGGAGCTGCTGCAGCCGCAACAGCAACAGCTTCTGCGGAGCTCTGCGCTCCACGCCCCGCCCATTTTCGTCTCGACTGCGAATCGGGAAGGAGGGGGAAGTGACGTATGCCGTAAAGCAGTCAAAGTCGTAACGATTTGTAGTCTTTTAGTGTGGCAGGGTTCCTACCATGCTCCTCAAAGTTACATAGTGCCAGTGAAGGTGATACAGACCCCCTCAGACCATGACAGAGGTGTCATTAAACCTGTTGGAAGTTGATGTACCATCACAATGACTCTGGAAATATGATATTAAGGTGGAAAAGTTACGTAGTGTCGCTTTAAGGAGAAATTTTGGTTATCTATACTTCACTGGAATAATTATTTTTCAGACGACTTTTTACTTTTACTCCTTACATTTTCACGCAATTATCTGTACTTTTTACTCCTTACATTTTAAAAACAGCCTCGTTACTCTATTTCATTTTGGCCTTTAAAAAAAACTATCCAGTTAATAATAATAATAATAATAATACATTTTATTTATATAGTGCTTTTCTGGGCACTCAAAGACGCAGAAGAAGTTAAATTGCTCCATCCAGATAGAGTGAATTTGGTTGTGGTTGTTTCAGATGTTCTTGTCCAGTTTTGTTCTTACATCAGTTCCCTCAGATTCCTGCAACTAAACTTGGATGTACATTCCAATAAAGGTTAGGATAAATGATAACATGCCTCTGAAGTTTGACTTTTTGCACCATTACAATACTTATAGGCAACTAGTCATCATATCTCCTGCTCTCTGAAACACATGTTAATGCTCAATAGTACACATGTATGGTTCTTTAATATATTTGTATTATACTAAGATGCATTCATTTTCAATGGCTTTTGTCCTTAATGGCTTTCCCCCCCCTTACATTACTTTTACTTTTATACTTTAAGTAGTTTTGAAACCAGTACTTTTATACTTTTACTTGAGTAAAAAACTTGAGTTGATACTTCAACTTCTACAGGAGTATTTCTAAACTCTAGTATCTATACTTCTACCTGAGTAATGAATGTGAATACTTTTGACACCTCTGTTCAGACCATGAGAGACTGGAATGAATCTAACCCGATTGTATTTTTTCAAGTTTGTTTTATTCCCATATTTCAAGACATGAGGCTGATTTATGGTTCCGCGTTACACCAACGCAGAGTTACGGCGTAGAGTACGCGGCAACGCGCAGCGTACGTAGCGCGTCGCCGCGTACCTTACGGCGTAGGCACTGCGTCGATTTAACGCAGAACCATAATTCAGGCTTAACGCGTCCGGCTCTGGGAACCATTGTGCAAAAGCCAAGTTCCCGCGGAGCCATTAGTCCGCCGTGCTGTTTGCTAGTGACTAGCGCAGCTAGCCTCCTGTTGTGTGTGTGCATTTGATGAGGAGTGCTGTTCAGGGGAAATGTGGTCCTTTTTCGCCAGGGATCCCGTAAAAGACTTTGCTTATGAAATTCTCCCCGAGAGCCAGGAAAAGTCTGGAATATGGACTTTGCATCGAGGGAAACGAAAGGTAAAAAGCGACAATAGCTGCTTGTTTACGGGGGCCTGTTTCCAGACTAGGATGGTTTGGCCTCTGGTCTTACAAACACATATTCTTGCTGCTCTTTTCCCCCCAATATGTGTCAGTACCAGCCTTTAGTTCTCTGAGCTGTGCTCGTCAGGTTAGTGTTTGCTGGCAGGCTGAGCCGGGCTCAGTGTTGACTCACAGACACGTATTTCTCGCCACGTCACCCCGTTTTAGCCGAGCTATCAACTCTTATTTGACTTGGTTGAAAGACAATTAACTTTGGTTTTTCGCATGGCTGACAACATCAATAATAAGCTGCTGTCATGATGATTATCTCTGGGAATCAGAAGAAGAAGCTGCCCGATGTCCGTCACCGTCCTCTCCACGGTGGAGCTCTCATCGGTTATGATGATCAACATCTCAAAGAAAATCAGGGGGGATGGTGGATTTTATCATATGGGGACAGATAATTTGTGCTGATTACAAATAATATAATATATTACAAATAATAGCAGTGACCAAAACAGCTGCAGAAATACTGCAGGAATGACATAGCAGCAGTTAAATGCAGCCTTCTGTAAGCTTTAAATATCCACTGGGCTTACATCAAATACATCAAAACACAACAATAAAAAACAGTTTTCTCAATTCAATTCAATTTTTCAATTCAATTTTATTTATATAGCGTCTAATACAACAGATGTTGTCTCTAGACGCTTTCCAGAGATCCAGAACATGAACATAAACATAAACATAAACCCCGAGCAATTATTATATAAACAATGGCAGGTAAAAACTCCCCTAGTGGGAGAAAAGCCTTAAGCCAAACAGTGGCAAGGAAAAACTCCCCTTTAGGAGGGAAGAAACCTTGAGCAGGACCAGGCTCATTTTCTGAACTTATCAATATGCATATGTCCTTCACAGGATAAGTAAAATGGATCACTGCAAAAACTCTTTACAAAAAATCTTAACAAGAATATTTGTCTTATTTCTAGTTAAAATGTCTCATTTTACTAAAGAAAATCTCATTACACTTAAAACAAGACTCATCACTGGAAAAAACAATAATTTTCACCTGTTTCAAGTAGATTTTCACTTAAATTAAGTAGAAAAATCTGCCAGTGGAACAAGATTTTTTTGCTTGTAATAAGAAGATAAATCCCACTGGCAGATTTTCCTACTTATTTCAAGTGAAAATTTACTTGAAACAGGTGGAAATTGTCAAATAGCAAGTTATTTTTCTGGTGATGACTCTAAATGTTGAAATAGCAGTAAAACCACATTCATTGATGAAATGACATAAGGGATGGAAAGGGGGGATGGCAGTTTTATTTTTATTTCAGGGGGGATGCCATCCCTCAACTCCAGTACTGATTAGATGTGATTAATTGCACCTCTGGTTGTTTTATTTAGACCACCGGAGAGCCGGTGTCTGTGTTCGTGTACGAGATGGCTCAGGGAACAGACCAGCAGACCCAGCTGGCCAAAGCTGCATTCAAACGAATGAAGACCCTGCGTCACCCTAACATTCTGGCTTATGTCGATGGACTGGAGGTAAGCTTTTCCTTTTTTTTTTTCATCTGGGTAAATTTGCACGTATTGAACACTCAAACAATACAATTATGTTAATGTTTGAAAGCTAGCAAGCCATTCTCTAGCCGAAACATATCATATCTTCATTTGTGTATCATCTGCCTTTCTTATGCATGCTCATGTCAGAGAGAGGTGAGTGTGAAAAGGGTTTACTATTTTTTTCTATTAGAGCTAGTGAAGTGCCTGTAGATTTTTAAAAATGTTTTACTTACTTGTTTAGTGTATTTATTTTTTTATTTCAATGTCATGCCAGATTTACAGTATGGATAATAGGAATTGCAGATGGTATGAACATAAGGTGTCTCATTAACGTTGTTTCCGTTGTAAGTATGCAGTAATTCCTGAATGTGCAGTACACTCCCCCAAAAACTTGCATCATATAGTGACATTGCTATTCTTCATTGCAAACATGTCTTAAGTTGTGCAACTGCTGTTGGTGGCACAATTTTCATTTTTCATTCATTTTTCCTGAAATGTTTTGATTTGGACCAGTCCAGGACTGCAAGCGATGAAAGTGAAGTATCATAACCTTCTTCTTCTGCAGCCTTTTTTATTTATGTTTGCTGCACGTGATTTAGCTTTGTTATGGTTAAACGTGTAAGATATTCCCAGGAAAAGTTGTCATCTTGAAGGCAGCGTATAGTGCTTTAAAATCGGTTTAGAATTAGCACTTCCAAAGAGGTGTATATTACTTTTGACGAGGGTGCTTGTTACATCCTCACATCACCTAGCTGCCTCAGGCTGAAAAAGTTGGTACCAGCTCTAGATAAGATCAACATTAGATATCTTTTTTGCCATGTTAAATATTGATAGCATCCATGCATGAAACTCTGTATTGTCGGGTGTCACAAAGTAATCTCTTGCTCGTGTTGCTGTAACATCTAATGATGAGTGATTTTTCTTAAAGTAATTTCATATGAAGGTTTGAGGACAGGTTTCCATCTTAGGTTTGAGCACTCGCCATTTACATGCTGTTACTTTGCATTTCAGAGGGAGGAACAGTCAGATACTTTTCTGTCCTTCTTTGTTTTTAAACATTTATTTTTCCAATGCATTTGTTAAATAAGAGAAGATCCTCTGTCTATCACTGTTGCCATGGGCTTTTCATCAATATTGCTTTTTATCTATTCCTGATTATGATTACTTGCTGATATTGCCTGAATTAATATTATTTTTCCTCCGTCTTGGGTTGTGTTGCATAACCAACACACTTGGATTGATGCATAATATGAACAAATGACAAAAAGTTGATGAGACCAAAGTTGTTGTTTCATACTGTTCATGGTTAAATATAAGTAAAACTTTCACTTATGGAGCATTTGTTCAGCAAAGCAGTCTTCTGTTTTACTTCCTTTTTAGAGTTAGCACAAATGACAAAACACATCTCTGATCTCCTGGTCTATTATGAACCAACCAGAACCCTCAGGTCGTCGAGGTCACGCCTACTTTCTGTATCCAGAGTTGGAACCCAACACAGCGAGGCTTTTATTATTCTCATCTGTGGGGAAAAAACTCCCAGAATGCATGACGGCTACTGAAACTCAATTGCTTTAAATCAAGGTTGAAAACTTTTTTATTTACTGTTGCATTTCAGTAATCTCCCACAATGCACTGAAACCTTTATTTCTTGCTCCTCATTTGTTAATTATTTTTATGTGATTAATTTAAATCCTGTAAATTATATTTATTTGTCTTATTATTATTATTATTATTATTGTTTTTTGTTTTAAACTTTAAAACATGCTTTTTGTTGTCTTTGTAAAGCACTGTGAATCACCCTGTTGTTGAATTGTGCTATATAAATAAACTTGCCTTGCCTTGTACTACAGAAATGCGAGTCGATTTCCAATAGATCATTGTGCATTAACCTCATCTGTGTGTGTTGGTTTTATTATTTTATTTGACTCTGCCAATGACTATCACAGTTGTATCTCCTAAACTCATGCTTACTCTGAAGTGCTTTCACATATTACTAATTGGTTTCATATATTAAAGCAATGGCTGTTGATTTTTCACAGAAGTTTTTATTTTTTTAAATTACATTTTCTGACAGTTGAAATACTGCTGCAGTGTGCAATATTAATGTATTCTGTATAGATTACTTTGATTTGGGGAGAAAAAAAACAAAACAACCATGGGCATCCCAAGACGGCTCTTTTGCTGTGTATTAATTTCAGTTGAAGGAGTTTGTTGGTCTTTTTAAAAAAAAAAAAGATTTTTGGTTTGACTCCCTATAATTGTGGATTTGAAATAAAAGAATCAGCATGTAATCAAATTCAGCTTTAATTTGAGAAGTTTCACAAAAATGTGTCATTTAAAATTGAGGAAATCAGTCACTATAATATAAGTGCATATATTATCTCTCTCTCTCTCTCTATATATATATATATATATATATATATATATATATATATATATATATATATATATATATATATAAAATTGGGCCAAATGTGAGCAGAGCCTGATACATCTCAGGATTCATCCTACAAATTTGGCAAAATGTAAATAGTTGTTATTACTTGGGGTTGTTACAGACAGACAAGAGCCTGTATCTGGTTACTGAGCAAGTGACGCCACTGGCAGTCCACCTGAAGGCCCAAGCAGAGCGGGGTGGAGCAGGGGAACTGGAGGGCTCCTGGGGACTGCACCAAATAGTGGTAAGAAGGGGACAGCTTCTGAAACTGTGCTTCACAGCTGTTTTCTGTTGGTTGTCCTCTCCAAGCAGTATTTCATCATCCTTACTCTTTGACTTGCATTCACAGAAAGCTCTGAGTTTCCTTGTCAATGACTGCCACCTGCTTCACAACAATTTGGGTATATGGGCTGTGTTTGTGGATCGTGCTGGAGAGTGGAAGCTAGGGGCCCTCGACCATGTGGCTCCTGAGCAGGGTGACCCCAGCGGGATCGCCGTCCCTTCCCCAAAGGCTGTTTATCCAGACATGGAGAAATATGACCCACCAGAGATGCCCAACAGCGGTGGAGAGAAATGGTGAGAGAAGAGTGTTTTTAAGAAATGTGCAGTGTCCCTGGAAAGCATTTGTATTGAGGTGTTTTTATTTATGTTGCAGGGCGGGGGAGGTGTGGCGATTAGGCTGCCTGATTTGGGAGGTGTTTAATGGGCCACTGCCCCGCACTTCCTCCCTCCGTTCTTTGGGAAAGGTACATGTTCCTAGCAGTTCTCTTGTTTATTTATCAGTTATCAGTGCTACAGTGATGTACTTCCGAGATGGTGCTTGTGTGAAATGAATGATGTCTTTCTCTGTTGTCAGATGAAATTATTCTTTCAACATTAGCACAAAGAAAGAAAGAGAGGGAAGAAGAAGAATTATAATGAAAATGTAATTTATCTCATGCACAGAAAAATCTGTTGGCTCAGAGCATTAACAAAGCCCTTATATTCTTGTTTAGGTTGCTTATAAGCAAGTCATTCCATTTACTGATAACTTATAATTTCACCTGTTTGTTTCCTTTTTGTGTCCACAGATCCCCAAGACACTGGTCCCCCACTACTGCGAGCTGGTAGGGGCCAATCCTCGGGCTCGGCCAAATCCAGCCCGGTTCCTCCAAAACTGTAGAGCACCTGGTGGATTTCTCAGCAACAGCTTTGTGGAGAGCAACCTTTTCTTGGAAGAGATCCAGGTTTGCAAACCTTCGTTTTTTAGCTCTGCCTATACAGAAAGAAAAGCGGTTATATTACAATGTTGGGTGTTCATGGCTATGTTTGCTTAAGCAAAAGCTAACATTTGCAGCTAAAACTATGTTATAGTTAAACCTTGTTGCTTTTTCTTGTTTGTATCTGAAAATCTAAACGTATTGTGGACCTAATGCACAAAAGATAATATGGAAACAATACAATTCAATGTTGTAAAAATGTTACCCCTGCAGATCAAGGAGCCCGCTGAGAAGCAGCAGTTTTTCCAGGATCTGAGTGACAATCTGGACTCTTTCCCTGAAGATTTCTGTAAACATAAAGTCCTCCCTCAGCTGCTCACTGCCTTCGAGTTTGGCAATGCAGGGGCTGTTGTCCTCACACCGCTTTTTAAGGTTATATATTATACGTCTTTCAGTAACTTTGTACCATATTAAACTTTAGATGGAAGTCCAGAGAATCTTTGGACCAATGAGATCATTTCCAGAGTAAATCCACATCAATAACATTTTAATACCATCTTCATCTCTTTGTCTACCAGGTGGGAAAATATCTGTCTGCAGAGGAGTACCAACAAAAGATTATCCCAGTCATTGTGAAGATGTTTTCCTCCACAGACCGAGCTATGAGGATACGACTTCTGCAGCAGGTATTTCATCTGTTCTTGCTGAGGTTGCTTTTAATCCACATGTAGGACTCAAATTAGATCTCGTAAACATTCAAAGGCAAAAGTGTTAATTCCAAAAAATATATAAAAACATGTCTGAATTTGTGTGTTAAGTGTTTTTATATCTTTATAAAGAATGTCTTTTATACTATGTGCCCCAAACACATACTGATTATTTGTTATTGAGTTTATAATTTTTCTGTCTAAATATATGCAGTCTGATTTATAACCAAGAAAGATAAATGTTAGTTAAACGTATGATTAAATAGTTATGTAACTATCATAACAATATTAAATTGATTCTACAGGATGAACTTGTGTGTATTGTGAAGTAATTTAGTCATGGTCTGTTTTTCCCAGATGGAGCAGTTCATACAGTATCTCAATGAGGCAGCAGTTAATTCCCAGATTTTCCCTCATGTTGTTCATGGATTCACAGACACCAATCCTGCCATCAGAGAACAGACTGTGAAGGTAGTTTGCAGACTTTGATTAAAACCACAAACCAGAAAGTGTTGTTACTCCACTCATAATGTATATGTTGTTGATTCTCCTCCCTACAGTCTATGCTGCTGTTGGCTCCCAAACTGAATGAGTCGAACTTGAACCAAGATCTGATGCGTCACTTCGCCCGTCTGCAGGCCAGGGATGAGCAGGGCCCCATACGGTGCAACACCACCGTCTGTCTGGGGAAGATTGCCTCATATCTTAACCCTGGGGTAAAATGCACTCAGAATTATATTTTACTGTGAATGATAACAATAAGAACATTAACAATAATAATATTAACAATAGTAATAAAAAAACCCCCACTAAAACCAAATGAATGCTAAATACATAATTTGATCATCCCTCTTTTCAGACTCGACAGCGTGTTCTTATTTCTGCCTTCTCTCGAGCCACTAAAGATCCGTTCCCTGCATCGCGCTCTGCTGGCGTGCTGGGCTTCGCCGCTACACACAACTATTACAGCGTAGTCGAGATTGCAGCCCGGATCCTACCCACCCTTTGTGCCGTGACCGTTGACCCTGATAAGAATGTCAGAGATCAGGTATACAACTGCTGGAACAAAAAACTAATCTTTTACATGAAAAGGAAGTAAACTCATTACATTATCCGGTTACTTTAAGTAATTTATTTCCTTCTGACTAGGACTTCCTTTTTTTTTTTTTTCTCTCCTTCAGGCATTCAAGGCCATCAAAAGTTTCCTCTCCAAATTGGAGGCTGTTTCAGAAGATCCAAACAAGTTGTCTGAGATTGGTATGTTCACTTAACCCAAGAAAGAATGTGGTTAATAAAACTATTTCTGTAATTTTTTATTTCCACTTTATGTAATGTGTTAATTCTCCTTCTTGACAGAGTTATTTATTTATTTATTTTCCCCTAGTTTCCACTAGTTGGAAGTTGAATGATACTGGAAACAATATCGGTATTCTTTCAAGATTATTAAAATAAAGTGTAATTTATTTTACAGTAGTTTCAAGACTTCTGAAGCACAGACATGTTAAGGCGTGTGTGAAGCTGCTGCATTGCAAATGTTATGTAGAAGCCCCACTTGTGCAAAGGCGGTGTATGTGTGAGATTTAAGCTGCATATTATTTTTTTATTTTATTTTCTTTATATTCTCCATTTGTTTATTTTAAGTCCTTATACACTGGTGCCAACTCCCTCCTGAAGGTTGCAGCTCCAATCACCAGTACAGGGCCGTATAACAGTTGAGACGTGGACAATTATATGCTTACATAAAGACAGATTGGCATTACTTTAACACTGTATGCTTTATTATGACACTGTATGTCATGATACATACACATATCTCCAGTTTATATAGTACGTGAACCCTGATGTTAAAAAGCCTCTGTCCCATCTGTTCTGCAGAGAAGGATGTTGGGTCGAGTGCTCAGCCTGCAGGTGCCTCCTCCAGCTGGGCTGGCTGGGCTGTAACTGGTATGTCCTCTCTAACTTCCAAACTGATCCGCAATGCCCCGGGGACAGAAGGGGGTGCTGTGACGGAGAACAGTGAACCTGCAAACAGCACAGAAGCAACTAGTGCCCCTGAAGACACACCTACTCCTGGTAATGTTATAACATTTTATTCACAAGAAGATTTGGACAAAAAGTGCCCATTTGGACTACTTCTGTTGGAAATTATAATTCAGGTGTCAAGTAGTATTGCACCAGACTATGGTTTTCTGCCATAAATATTATGTATTTCCTTTTATATTCAGGTTCAGAAGACAGAACTGAACAGCCCTCTCTCACGCACCATGCTGCCTCTAGTCGTAGCAAACAATCTCACACCCTGGAAGTCACAGACAATGATGAGGAGCCAAATGGAGACCGCTGGGATGAGGAGGAGGATTGGGGAAGTTTGGAGGTAGAATTCTTATTTGTTTAGATTGTTCAATAAAACATGTTTGCTTTTAGATATATAAATATTTGTGAGAGTTTGATCCAACATAATATTAATTTCAGAGCTTATATATTGCTTACTTATTTTCTGAAGGAGCCGGAAAAAGCTCAGACCGATGACTGGAACACTGACTGGTCTGGAAATGCGCCCTCCAAAAAGAAGACCAGTGACAGAGGGGTATAAGCACTTTGTTTGGAATTCATGATATCATTCTATCTTTCACACTAATTTGGGAAATAATGATAAAACAATACTATAACTCCTTCTATTATGTGTGGATAATGCCACAGTCCACTTAGTCTTCATGGCAGTTTTTACTCTTCAATCTGCAGATGGGCCGGTCGTCCACATCCACAGCAGTGAAGAAACAGAGCTCTGACTGGAGCAGCTCGGGCTGGGATGCTGACGACAGCTGGTCCAATGAGAAGGACGGTCAAGGTCAGAGCTCTGCGGGCGAGGAAGGCTGGGGCAATGAGTGGGGGGAGGAGGAGACGGATACATCCACGGCAAATGCAACGCTGCCCCTGCCCGAAGGGGTGCGATTAGCCAGCGATTACAACTGGGAAAGCAGCAACATGGGGAAGAGTCAGAATGATCTGTTCGCAAGTGTGTCCCAGAGAAACACTGCTGCCACAACGGTGAGTACAACGGTAGGAAAATAACAGAGAAACTAGCTTTGGTCGCGTGTAATATTAATATCAAGAGCAGTGAATTTGGAAAGTGATTCAAATATAGCACATATTTTTTTAAAGCTGAAGAAAATAAAAAATACAACCAAATTATTCATTAAGATAAAAAAATCTTGAATCCTAAAATTGTGTTCAATATTATTTTTTATAAATACAGGATAAAGGCGTATAACATTTTCTTAAGGGGACATTTTTTTGATCAGGTGTAGAACATGAAGGTCATGGAGAAATATTTTTGATCTGTTTCATAAAATTAGTTCATACACTGATAGGTTTTCCAGTCTTGTTAATACATCTCAGTTTAGCTCATTAAAACCAGAACACTGGCTTGAATTAGCCAAGATCAAGTTGAGGAATGAAAGCCTGCTTAGTTCTGGTTTTTTATTGTTCCGTCCATGACAGGTTGGAGAGGGTTGGGGTGCAGAGGCAACGGGAGACTGGGGGACTGAGGAGAGCTGGGAGTCTGTAGAGGGAAGCCAGAGTAAGTCCTGCAAAATATGCTCCACAGAAAACCCAAAAGTCCTATCATTTATTATGTGATTTCAGCGTGTTGTCCATTCATCACATCACCATTTTGAGCCTCCTGTAAGTCTTCAGGTGCCTCAAAAGTTTGATGGACCCAAATTTAATTATGATCGCTTCTGTATTTCCTTCAAAAGTGATCATTGATTTTCATGCTCCTAAAAACATTGAAATGCATTTCCAAATGTTGTTGTGCAGGTCTCAGCAAGGCAGAGCTATCCAAAAAGAAACGCGAAGAGAGGAGGAAAGAGTTGGAGGCAAAACGAGCAGAACGTAAAGCTGCTAAAGGACCTCTGAAACTGGGTGCACGCAAGCTGGACTGATTCAGGTGGAACAGGGAGGAAAGGACCACACGGACCGGAGCACAGCAGTGGATGGAGCTTCCACATTCCACAAGCAGACATTCAGAAAGAAGTGACAGCAGCGAAGAAAAGTGGTTGTCGGTCTGTCTTCATTAAAGAACTGGTAACGATGAAGGCATACACAGAAAAGTGACAGGAACTCCACAGACTTGAAGCACCGCACAGCAGAGAAAATTTAAATTAAATGTTCCCATTTTTTTTAAATGAATTGCTCCAAGTTGAAGTTGTACAGTAAATGTATATACATAATGCATCTAGTCTTAAAAGAACTTAGTTTTTTTTTTTTTAAGAGGATAAATATATCTAATAGAATCTCTGAATCATTTACTATGCTGAATGTTTTTTCAGTACATAAAGTATGTAAACAATGTGGATATGACTTTCGGTTCACCTTGTCTCAGATTTCAGACTTTCAGTATGCCCATGCATGCACTTGTGTACTTGTGGCAAAGCAAAAGGCTTTATGGCAAAAGTTATAAATGTGTTGTCTTGATTTTGCACATATAACACTGTACTTCACTGAAATGACTGCTTGAGAGGTTCTCTGGCTTCACTGGCTATGGAGCTTTACATGGAAGACAGTGGACTTGGGAAACAGGAGCAGCTTATTCACGGAAAGCTGTTAAATTTGAGATGGGAGCCTGGTTTCAAGGCAGAATCACATGTTGTTTTTTCATCATTTTTCTGTCTCTGAGAAGGTGTAGTGCTGTTTTGAGTTTTATCTTGTCTGGCAGGGCTTGTTTTTTTTATGATTATTTTTTCATTGTGTAATCTAACTGGGGTTACTGAAAAGGGTAATCGCAAGAGGTTGAGGTTTACCCATAATCATTTAAGTCAATGGTGAGTGTTGTATGGGTGAGTATTCCTAAAAAAAACAAATCAACTAACTAGTTGATTTGTTTTTTTTAAATAATTAAATTAATTAAATCATGTTTTTTTTTGTTTTTGTTTTTGCTGTTAAGCAGCTTTATATATAAGCGCAACGTTCCTGATATCACACAGAATCATTATTCTAATTAGAGTAGGAACAAGAAAAAACGTGGCAAAGTGGCGGTTTGATAAATACATTTCTCAAACATTTACAAAGCAGTATGTATACGACCAATTTCTTTGAAGAATGTGTTCAGATTAGCCTCGTGCAATAAAGACTGCCTCACAACCACAAAAAATACAATTATAGACCTAAAATGTTCTACTCCTGTATCACGTAGGGCACGTGACGGGCCATTAGATACTACTGCTACAGTTTATTTTCAAACTAGAGATGCAACGTTCAGATTCAGCTTTTCTGTTCTACAGTTTGGACAGAGGCGAAATACTTCATACTTAGTTATATTTCCGATTGGTTTTTTGCTTTCATTTATTTTAAGTGTGAATATAGTAGCCTACTGCGTTTCAGTTAAACAGAAGATTGATTTGATTGATTGATTGAAATCTTTATTTTGAGCATATTAAATAAAAAAGAAAAACAATTACACAAAACATCAGAAAAGAATACAAATAAACAGTCCTTAAACAAATCAAATGGAAATAAACCTTCATGCCCGAACAGAACAGAAGTGTTTTTCTCTGGTAAGTGTTTCAATAATATATATATCTTGTGAAGCAACGTTTATTACCATCAACAGTTTTTGACGTAGCTATGACTTTGTGTCGGATGTAAGTTTATTTTAATACCTGTTAATATAAATGGGTTTTTTTCATGAGGCTGTAACAATCAATTTACCTGTCAGCATGTGGATGTGGAGCTTTTGTTACAAGAATTAATGCAGTGTCCTCAAATACGGAACAGTTAAACGCTTTAAATTCAATTTTTTTTCAATTCAATTTTATTTATATAGCGTCTAATACAACAGAGTTGTCTCTAGACGCTTTACAGAGACCCATACCCAGAACATGACCCCCGAGCAGTTATTACATAAACAATGGCAGGTAAAAACTCCCCTAGTGGGAGAAAAACCTTAAGCCAAACAGTGGCAAGGAAAAACTCCCCTTTAGGAGGGAAGAAACCTTGAGCAGGACCAGGCTCATCAGGGGGGACCCTCCTGCCGAGGGCCAGACTGGTGGGTCAGGGACGGCAACAGCACAGCAGGCAGGTGGAAGCAGCAACGGGATGACCAGGGGTGGGGACCGCAGGCCAGCACGCAGCTCCCGAAGCTCCGGCCCAATCAGCAAGTCCCAGGTTGGGGTGCAGGGTCGGGGAAAGACTTGTGCTCCGTAATGCAAGCTACAAGCCACCCACGACCACCTGCAGGTTCCGGTGTCCGGCAAAGGATGCTGCAACATGGACAAAAGAGAGAAAAGGGAGGAGAAGGGGGGGCCAGCACAAGAAACCACAGGAGCGACTCTGACACACTAAAGTTTACACTACCTAGAGATTTACCAACACCAGCTAGAGGTTTACTAAACACTAACTATAGGCTTTACTAAACAGAAATGTTTTAAGTTTGTGGCTTGCTTAAAAAGTTTCTACATTTGTTGAGAAATAGTCATTCTTTTGGGTTTTTAATTTGAAAAAACAACACCACATTGAACTGTTGGAACCTATGGGGCTCAGTTTGTAAAGCGCTGACAAGATTTTTATCACGTTTAACTTCAAAAGACGTTTATAAAAACGGGAATTTTTGAAAGTCATTTTTTTTGTAGATTCACAACAATATTTGTTTACTTAGAAATATATTAAATAGTTGAATTTTATTACTAAATGTTACACATAAACGCAAAATTTTAAATCTTAGTCCTAAATCTAAATGTTTGGGTCGAAACTAAACAGATTTTTGCCTAGTTACAAGTAGTTACAAGTAGGCCTATATACTCTAGGCCTATAGGTTCATATGTTAATTTTCCCTGTAAGTTGGTTTCAATTTGTTTTTTGATCCGGTTACTAAATTCCGTGTGAATTTGCATATACTTTAGGCCAGGGGTTCTTAACCTTTCTGACCTTGGGGCCCAATTTTTTCAGTACAGAGTGGCCCGGGGCCCATTAAATATTAACACTGTATAGCAGGGGTCTTCAACTAAAACTTTAAGAGGTCCATTTAGAGAAAATGTACTCAAGCGAAGGTCCAGAACATCATTATATATATATATATATATATATATATATATATATATATATATATATATATATATATATATATATATATATATATATATATATACCGGAATATATATATATTCAAGTAGCCTCATAGTTGTTTCAACATCTGCATCTGACTGTTATATAAAAAAAGTACATATTTGCCATTTAACTTGAATTACTTGAATTTTTTTCTCTTAAAAATAAAATACATTTTATTTTATTTTTCAAATGCTATCTTATTTTATTTCTCTACCAGCAGTTTGAATTTCCCCTTTTCTTTGTTAATTGTCTCAACACATTTTTTATAATAAATGAATATAAACATTGGTGAGCCTGGAACGATATTTAGTTTTAATTATGTTCATTGTGGAGAAAGCTGCTTCACAGCTGTATGTGGACCAAAATATGGGCAGGATGTTTTAAGATTATCAGTTTATTTTCTGTGACTTCAGTTCAGACTTGAGTGGATATGTTTGATGAAAAACTTTGTGTTTTGTTTCAGTGGCGTTTCACTTTCGCACTTTGAACGCCACGGTCTCTGAACGTATGAGACACTGGTTTTGTCCCAGAACTAGGATGAATCTGTCCATTCCGGGTTGAGTTTTCCTTTCCACCTGTTACGCTTCTCATCTCTGTATACACTCAAGCTAATTACCATATTTTTACCATACGGGCGCCTGTGGAAAGACGCACCCTCAGTTTTGTGTGTCATTTCTGTAAACACACACAGCGCGCCGTGTGGAAAGGCCCCATCAACACACACGGAGCGCCGCCTTACAACAACACACACACCAGCATACAAGTGTGCATATTTAAAAATAGAGCGGGAACAAAACTTAGTTTGATTGTACTTTATTTAAGATATTACATTAATCAGTTGTCAGAGGACTCAGCGCGTCAGGTTTCATCCGAGCCTGATCAGCTCAGACGGGCAGGGGCCCGCAGCTCTCTGGCTGCGGAGCAGTCGAGTCTTTCCGATGCTTTTGAGAAAGCCCGAACAACAGTCCAGCCCAGCAGACACGTCAGCCCACGCATCTACATGTACAATCCTTCAGCAGTAACGACGGAGCCCGCAAGCCCGAGAGGCACCGACCTCCCCGGCCGCGGGTACGCGTCAGGATAAATGATCACGCCGCGCTCGCTCGCTCTGGGCGCAGACCCAAGTAGTCGATCCCTGATCCTGGCGGATCTAAACCTACTCTGTGCAAAATGAAGAATTTACTCTGTAACTACACTCCATTTCTCTTACTATTACACGTACAGCTAGCTGAGTGTCTTCTCCTCATTTGGTCGGGAGTTGCTATGCAGTCCCGCGGCCCTCGCGGCCCACATGTGCAAAACTGAATTTTTTTTGGCGGCCCACTAGATGGCGCTCGCGGCCCAAGTGTGGGCCGCGGCCTCTATAATACATCCATGGCCGCGGCCCTATGGTTAAGAATCACTGCTTTAGGCTAAATATTAAGTTCCACCTGAAACATTTATATTTAAAGTTAAGATTTATATTTACATTTAACATTAAGTTGCAACATTTAGACTACTATTTACATTTAACTATTTAGTTTATTTCTAGGTTAACAAATATTGTTTAAAATGTGCTAAAAAATTACTTTCAAAAAATGAATACAACTTTTTTAAGCATTATTGAGAGCTAATTGTGACAAAATGTGATTTTCAGCATGACCCTCTTTGAGGACAGCCCATAGGAGCCTTGTAATTGTGGAATCATAAAAAGTTTGAATTACTGCTTTATTCCAAATATTTAAAATTATTTCTGTACCCTACACACATTTTCATGCACTGCAAGGCTTTTACTGTCCTGAAATAAAATGAAAGGTTTTCTTTCTTCCCCTATAGTGGCGATGCTATGTCCATCTATCTATGGACCTTACTAACTTTCCCCTTATTTTCTGTCCAACTCCACACAGTTTTTGGTTAAACATGACTGATTTTGAGATGCAAAGGATGGAGTGGACTCCTGATGGAGCCGGACGTGTCCCCCCCGGGGCCCCCCAGAGAAGGGGGGCTGCCCTACCTGGACCTGCCTGCTCGAGCTTTTTTTGGGTTAAAACAGACCAACTGGCTTTGTTTGTGGTGCCTAAAGATGGTCTGTAGCCAATATCCTTTCCCACTGTTATATATTTGGCTGACAACTGGTTAGCCCAATGATTCGTATTAACGGGGTTTTGGATACAATTTTCTATCCATTAGTCTTTAGGGAAATCATTTGTGATTTTAAGAAGAAAATCAAATGTGCTTTAAGTACATCTCGTATGTAAGGCTCTAGTCTGTAATAATGATTTCTGCAGCCTGAATGTGTTTTGACCTCAACATACATCTTCCACATGCCTGGGGTGGATGTCAGTGGTGGTTCTTTTGGTGAGAACTTTGTTCGAACTCTGCTACAACCCTTGTGTGAAGAACCACCTCATCCTGGAGGTTAGTAAAGTCTGCATCATCACTGGAATATGCAAATCCACAGTTGTGACCAGCATTATTATTATTATTATTATAAACTTTTATATATAAAATACATATTCTTCTTTTGCCATGTGTGTAAATGTAGAAATGTGTAACTATCAACCTGACCAGGTAGTGGATTCTTGCATCTTGGTCTATTTCATCCTGGACATGGTCATGAAGACTGTGGCCCATGGTGTCTTTGGTCATTCGAAGAGTTACTTAGTGACAACTGGAACAGATCTGACATGTTCCTGTGCTTTCTAGAGTAAGGATCCTTCTTTCTGTCACACTTACCGGTACTTTGTATTTTCCTCCATTCAAACTCAGCACAAAATGAAAATGATTCAGCTCAAATCAGAGAAATCACAAGACCACAAAGTTAACGTGGTTATCTTATTTCTGTCTGCAACTTATTAGGATGGTAGATGTCATCGTTGCAGGTTTTGGCGTTCATCGTCAAGTCTGTCAGGCACTCAAGCCATTGAGACTTCTCTGCAGTACCAAGTTGATTTGTTCAAATATTTACAAGAATTGTTTAAAAAAAAAACAGTCTCCTTTTTTCTGTTATTGATTTCTTTCTCCTCCAAATACGACAAGTTGTGTTTCTACCAAAAAGTTCTATTTTGGTTTCATCTGACCATATAACATTCTCCCAATCCTCTTCTGCATCATCCAAATGCTCTCTAGTAAACTTCTGACGGGCCTGGACACGTCTGGCACTGCAGGATCTGAGTCCCTGGCGGCGTAGTGAGTTACTGATGGTACCTTTGTTACTTTGGTCCCAGCTCTCTGCAGGTCATTCACTAGGTCCCCCATCTGGTTCTGGGATTTTCACTCACCGTTCTTGTGATCATTTTTACCCCACGGGGGAGATCTTGCGTGGAGCCCCAGATCCAGGGAGATTATCAGTGGTCTTGTATGTCTTCCATTTTCCAATAATTGCTCCCACAGTTGATTTCTTCAAACCAAGCTGCTACCTATTGCAGATTCAGTCTTCCCAGCCCGCACTTCCGGGTTATGGAGCCCTCTGGAGTTGCATAAGTGGCGTTGATCCCGTTGGATCCCATTGATTTCACTGGCCGCACGTCGAGCGGCCACTGACGTGCGGCCACTGCACGTCAGTTGAGTTTAATTATTTTAAAGGTAATCCTGAAAGAGCCTTGTGAAGTTTCTGCTGTCAATAGACTCCACAAGTGGGGTATACATAAGCAGCAAAATAATTTTGTGGCTGTTCCTTTTCTTAGTTGTGCATGTGAGTCATGTTTTCTTCTTGCAGGGTTTGCTGTTCCTAAAGCGATGCCTTCTCCACCTCCAGGAATGGGAACAAAGTGACTGCCCTTTGCTGAGTCACTTTTTGATTTAAAAGCACATGTCATCATCTGCTTGTCTTGCTTTTCTTTTATCAGAGTACAGTGGATGTATTTGAATGTGTGTTTCTCCCTCACAGGTCCCAGGTTCTCCAGCCCAATATTTCTAGTCATTTCAATTCAATTCAATGTATTTTAACAGACAAAAATCAACAGATTATTAAAGTCAGTTTCCACAGATACTCCTTGGGAAGACGAGGATCCTGCTCCATCTCATCCTTGATCTGCAAATAGAAATATAATTTATTTTACTGCTCTACTAACACAACTAGTCATCATCATACCATGGTATGAGCACTGTTCTACAAACAATAAATGTAATAAAAGAAAAAAGCGAGTAAAACCTCACCTTGATTATTATTAACATTTCGGATTGACTGAGAGCACTGCAGTTGTTAAATAATAAAATGAAACCTCAAAAATACAACTTGCCTAATAAATTGTGCACACAGTGTAGATGAATACTTTGTAGTGGTGTGTATATTTAATTGACACTTTTATTTTGTTGCTATTGATGAATATATAGACATTAAGATAGTGAATGCTCGGATGCTAGATTACTTTTTCCTCACTCTTCTTTCTGTTTCCCACAGGTTTGGTTGATGTGCACAGATGATATTGCTAGGATATTGTAATAAAGCCAACTTTTACACCAGATACGCCTCTTTTTTTCAAATTGTTCCCCGTTTGGAGAAGTCAGAGTGGGTCAAACACTACACTGATTAAATATTAAAGGTTTTAGGGTCCGTCCTGCCCCTTAGCAGGAAATGGCATCAGGCACTTTTCAGAGTATTCTAATAAAATATATGCTCATATTCTCTGTAAGTGTGTAAAAGGAGCTTGTGTTCCACTTTAAAAAAATGTAAGACATTTCGTAGCCCCAGCTTTGTTCTGCTGTCCTAATGCTGGAATACAGTCTCTGTTAAATAAAATTGTTCTTCCATAATGCCAAACATATTTTTCTGTGATTTAAGAGCCTTCATACATTGTCTTTTAATTATTTTACTTGTTCTCACAGACAGACACTTGCTCTTATTGTCACATTCATCATTTAAATACATCTCATTTATCATTGTCCAATGTAAGGGAGTATTAATAAATCGCTTACATTAATCTCATGTAGCTACACAAGAGATGCATTGCACCAGATTACAGTCCAATTGCTAATTTATCTGCAATGAAGCGAAGTTTTCCCTCTCCCCCAAAATAACACAGAAAAGCCTGTCTAATTACGCTTTTAGTTCATCCAGCCATTCAATTCACGTAACTGACATTGATGTATTCACAGTGATTCATTATCAGCTGTAAATGTACCTGTGTACGGATTATTTTAATATTTACCGTTCAAAAACAAGCTCACTGCTGTCTGTCCCATAGACCAGTGTTTCCCAACCCTGGTCCTCGAGCCCCCCCTGTCCTGCATGTTTTAGATGTTTCCCTGCACCAACACACCTGATTCTAATTAATGGTCCTAATTAGCTTGTCACCAAGGTCTGCACAACTCTGTTGATGACACAGGTACTTTTATCACGGTGGGCTGAAGCAGGGAAACATCTAAAACATGCAGGACAGGGGGGGGCTCGAGGACCAGGGTTGGGAAACTATACACTTTAGACCAGGGGTCGGCAACCCAACATGTTGAAAGAACCATATGGACCAAAAACACAAAAAACAAATATGTCTGGAGCCGCAAAAAATGAAAAGTCTTGTATAAGCCGTCGAATGAAGGCAAATGGCAAAAGGCGAAATGTCGAAAAAAAATCGAAATGTTGAGATTAATGTTGAAGCACCATCTCGAGAAAAAAATCGAAATGACGAGAAAAAAGTCAAAATTTCCAGAATAAAGTGGAAATGTCGAGAAAAAAGTCGAAATGTTGAGAAAAAAGTCGAAATGTCGAGAAAAAAGTCGAAATGTTGAGAAAAAAGTCAAAATATCGAGATTAATGATGAAATACAATTTCGAGAAAAAAGTCGAAATGTCAAGAAAAAAGTCGAAATATCGAGATTAAAAAGGGAAGGAAAAAAGAAGAAAAAAAGAGAAAAAAAGGAAAAAAAGAGAACAAAAGGAAAAAAAGAGAAAAAAAAGAAGAAAAAAAGTAAAAAAAAGGCTCAAACATTTTTGAAAAAGCTCCAGGAGCCACTAGGGCGGCGCTAAAGAGCCGCATGCGGCTCTAGAGCCGCGGGTTGCTGATCCCTGCTTTAGACCATAGACTAATGACAGCAGCTTTGTTTTGAACTGGCGGGGCCTCCATGAACCACGTGACCGCTCTGGCGGCAAGAACAAAAGTTGTCGCCACTCTGTTTCTAATTCTTGGATAGATGCAGGAACGTGATTGGCTGTCACAACCAAGAATAACCGTGCCCCTTTCTTATTATTTTTTGAGTATAAAAGGCACGAGACCTGGGGGTATAAAAGCTGTGGCTGCGCTGAATTCTTCAGTTGGCAGTTAACACTGGGACCAGTAAAAGCTCTGACGATCAACGTTTTTATTTATTCTTTCAGGTGGGTGAATATTACATAAGCATTACTACCGTTTGTCAATATTGTTATCTTTTTATTGAGTGTACTGTCGCATTATAACGTGTATTTTGTTAGCGGTATTTGCGCTAGTTTGGTTTAAACCGGGACGGGTTGGTACCAGCCTGCTGGTCAAATTAATGTTACAATGTCAATCGGAGTCGGATGTAACGTTTGCCTGACTCAACTGATACATATGAGTACGATATAATTTATAAGAGTGTTTTGTTGTTTACATTTTCTGTGTTTTATTGATTTTCTCCGATTTTCTCCGGTTATTAACCAGCGCAGCTGATCAGCAGCGCTGTAGTTTACCGTTGCCAAGGCAACCAGGCAGCACGCACGCTGTAATACGTCACATGTAAGGCAAGTTTATTTAGCGCAATTCAACACAAGGTAATTCAAAGTGCTTTACATTGACATTAAAAGCGGCAAGACATAATTAGACAGTAAATAACAAAGAAATGAGAATAAGAAAAGAAGTATTTAGTTTAATTTAAGAGTGGCTTCAGTAAACAGTAATGTTTTTAGGCCTGATTTAAAGGATCTACAGTGTGAGCAGACCTCAGGTCTACAGGAAGTTTGTTCCACCGGTGAGGAGCAGAATAACTGAACGCTGCCTCACCTTGCTTGGTTCTGGTTCTTGGGACACACAACAAACCAGATCCAGATGAACCTCAGGGGTCTGGGAGCTTCATAGGAACTAACAGATCAAGCATGTATTTTGGTCCAAGACCATTCAGGTCTTTGTAGACCAGCAGTAAGATTTTAAACTCTATCCTTTGACTCACTGGAAGCCAGTGTAGTGATTTCATGACCGGTGTAATGTGGTCCAGTTTCCTGGTGTTTGTAAGGACTCTGGCGGCAGCGTTCTGGATCAGCTGCAGCTGCCTGGTTGATTTCTTGTTAAGGCCTGTAAAGATGCCATTGCAATAATCCAACCTACTGAAAATGAATGCATGAATAAGTTTTTCCATGTCTTGTTTAGACAGAATCCCCTTAATTCTAGCAATGTTTTTAGGTGGTAATAGGCAGATTTAGTGATAAACTTTAGATGGCTGTTGAAGTTCAGGTCTGAGTCAATAATTACACCCAGATTTCTGGCTTGATTCGTAGCTGTCAATGACATGGAGCCAAGGTGAGCGCTGATCTTTTCCCTTTCATTTTTAGGGCCAAAAATGATCACCTCTGTCTTTTCTGCATTTAGCTGGAGAAAATTCAGGCACATCCACTCATTGATTTGGTGAATACAGTTACACAATGAGATCAGGGGCCTGTAGTCATGTGGTGACACTGAAATATAGAGCTGTGTGTCATCCGCATAAGTATGGTAGGAAATGTTGTGATGTTCCATAATCTGAGCTAGGGGTAGCATATAGATGTTGAATAGAAGCGGTCCAAGAATAGACCCTTGAGGAACCCCACATGTGATCTTGGTTCTCTTAGACATGTAAACAAAGAGGATAAATGGGAGAGATCATATTATTGATGTAATTGTTGTGTGACTAAAGGCATAAGGGAATCATATATTTTTTTATATAGATAATAAGAATTGTAGATAATATAAATATAGAATTGATCATTTTTAATAGCCTACGTTTATTTATAACCACCTATTTTATGTTTATTGTGATTCTATTAGCTTATTGATTTTACATTGAAATATTTACTGAATGTATTGTTATTAGCGTATTTTGAAATATTGAGATTTTTATATAATACTGTGATTTTGATATTATATTGTTACTGTTATATTGTCATTTGTATTGGTCCAAATAAGTTCAGTTGGTAGTTAACACTGGGACCAGTAAAAGCCACTGACGATCAGCCAACTCACATTTCCGTTTTTTATTTATTCTTTCAGAATAAATGATTTTCTAAAATATGTCACCTTATGAGTCAGCTTGCACTCTGTGGTCGTAACTTATGCTTGTTTGTGTTCCAGGATGGTTAACAGGTACTCGAAGCTGAAGCTGACTCTGACCGAATCAATCAAATACGCCAGAGGCATCTTTATTATTCATTTTTACTTCTTCTATATTCATGCCTTGTTCGGAATGCAGGTAAGTTTCACTAATTGTCTTTTACCTTCATTGACCAGTCAGTAAGGCAGTAATCCTCAGCAGTGTACCTTCTTTGGGCTTTCATTAGCACAGTAGACGTGCTAGTTTTAATGCAGTAGAGAAAAAATAAGGACTGTGGTAAAATAAAGCCACTAATACTCTGTCTTTTTCTTTAACATTAGTTGTTCAGTGGGACGTTCTATCATTGTGTTGGGAAGGACTTAACAAACATTGTCAACAAGTCAGACTGCCTATCAGCAAACTATCGCTGGGAGAACAAGGTGCACAACTTTGACAACATACTACAGGTAGAGACCGAAACACTCAAACTACTTTACTACACTAGTCAAGATGTGTGAGAAGGAGAAAAAAACTAAGTCGGATCCATATCGTTGCTAGACACGGTCATATTGGTATGGAGGCGTATTACATTCACTTGGAAAAAATAAAAAAGCTCTGTTTTTCGCTTGAATTTTTTTCTATTTTTTGTGGTAATTTTTTCCATCCTGTTTTTCGGTGTAACCCCGCCCCAGTTTTGAAAGTATCTGAAACAATCACATTTATTCCTTTATTGAGAGCTTGATTTAATGGAAGCAAACATGTACAACTTGTTTAGTTTAATCAAGTTGTACTTTTATCTGGGTTTAAGACACTGGGAGATAGTTCTGTCTTTAAGCCATATAGAGCAGGGGTTCTTAACCTTTCTGACCTTGGGGCCCAATTTTTTCAGTACAGAGTGGCCCGGGGCCCATTAAATATAAACACTGTATAGCAGGGGTATTCAACTAAAACTTTAAGAGGTCCATTTAGAGAAAATTTACTCAAGCGAAGGTCCAGAACATCATAATATATATATATATATATGTGTGTGTGTGTGTGTGTGTGTGTGTGTGTGTGTGTGTATATTCAAGTAGCCTCATAGTTGTATCAACATCTGCATCTGACTGTTATATTAAAAAAAGTACATATTTGCCAATTAACATTTTTAACTTGAATTAAACATATTTTTTTCTCTTAAAATAAAGTAGATTTTATTTTATTTTTCAAATGCTATCTTATTTTATTTCTCTACCAGCAGTTTGAATTTCTCCTTTTCTTTGTTAATTGTCTCAACACATTTTTATACTAAATGAATATAAACACATCTTAACAATTTAACAGTTTTGCAGTTTTTCTTTCTTCCCCTCTTATAATCTTATGCCCCCACTTTCTGTCGTTCAGTGAGAGAACTGAGCTCTAATTTCTTCTGTCAGGACTTTAAATCTGGGCTGGAGGTTCTCATATGCATGTGAAGGTGCTCATTGATGAGCCTGGAACGATATTTAGTTTTAATTATGTTCACTGTGGAGAAAGCTGCTTCACAGCTGTATCTGGACCCAAACATGGGCAGGATGTTTTAAGATGGTCAGTTTATTTTTCTGTGACTTCAGTTCAGACTTGAGTGAATATGTTTGATGAAAAACTTTGTGTTTTGTTTCAGTGGCGTTTCACTTTCGCACTTTGAACGCTGCAGTCTCTGAACGTATGAGACACTGGTTTTGTCCCAGTGGGAAGACTGAACAGGATGAATTTGTCCATTCCGGGTTGCATATTTAAAAATAGAGCGAGGACAAAACTTAGTTTGATTTTACTTTAAGTTATTTACATTAATAAGTTGTCAGGACCCAGTGTGTCGGGTTTCATCCGAGCCTGATCAGCTGCGACGGGGAACAGCCCGCACCGCAGCTCTCTGGTCGCGCTGCAGCAGTTACTTTCCGATGCTTTTTCGAAAGCCCGAACAGTCCAGTCCAGCAGACACGACAGCCCACGCATCTACATCTACCATCCTTCAGCAGTAACGACGGAGCCGCCGCCCGAGCGGCAGCCTCAGCCGACCTCCCCGGCCGCGGGGACGCGCCGGGATAAATGATCACGCCGCGCTCGCTTGCTCTGGGCGCAGACCCAATTAATCGATCCCTAATCCTGGTGGATCTAAACGTACTCTGTGCAAAATGAAGGATTTTCTCTGTAAATACACACCATTTCTCTTACTATTACACGTACAGCTAGCTGAGTGTCTTCTTCTCCTCATTTGGTTGGGAGTTGCTATGCAGTCCCGCGGCCCTCGCGGCCCACACGTACAAAACTGAAAATTTTTTGGCGGCCCACTAGATGGCGCTCGCGGCCCAAGTGTGGGCCGCGGCCCTATGGTTAAGAATATATTATAGAGGGTATTACCATTAGTTTGTCGACATTATGCAGACACCTGAGGAGTATGAAAAGCCCATTCAGATCTCCTCTACATAGCAATGTTTCTCCAGGAGCAGTTGAACAGATATGGCATGCTCCATGGATTCAAGATGATGCATCTGAAATGCATTCAGGCTGGTTTTGTGGTGGCCAAGAGATGATCAGGAGACTGCTGAAAATATTGGGTCTGCACAGTATACAGCTGAGGAGACGGGATCGCCTTTGGCAGTGTACGGGCAAAAAAATGACCTTGAAAAACAGAAAAATTATTCCTAAAAGCAGGGCAGAAAAAAATATCCTGAATAACAGGGCAAAAAAATATTAAATACCGCGAAAAACAGAAAAAATTAGAGCGAAAAAAACAATGCTTTTATTTTCCAAGTGAATGCAATACGCTTCCCTATATTGTGACCTCATCTTTGAAATCAGAACACAGAATAATTCCAGAAGGAAAAGTTTAAGAAAAATGATGTTGACTGAACAGTTACGGTATATTTTTCTGTTTCATTCAGGCAATGCTATCCCTGTTTACATACTACAGCGGGAATGGCTGGGATAACATTGTGGACGATGCCGTCACTTCTGTTGGGGTGGACCAGCAGGTATGTTTACTTGAAATAGGCCTGATTTATAATTACATCACTGCTCAAGAACCACAAACAAGCTGAATCACAAACTGACATAATGGGCATTGCAGAAATCAGGTCGTTTTCTTGAGGTTTGCTCATTTTAAGCAGAATTTGGTGATCTGTAGAAGCAAGTGGAATATAAAATGTAAATTTACGGTTGTAGCCTCCCCTCTTTCACTTGCTTTAGCTCAAAAGTGACTCCCTCTCTCAATGTTTTCCTGTTATTGCTGAAGGAAAATAGAAACATTTACTTAAACCAGTGCTAAGGTTGAAATTGCTTGTTGAGATGCAATGAGTGCATAAAATGCATAAACGTTAACTGTGCAAGAGGACACAGTGTATTAAAATAGTCTTTATTCATCTGTGTGCTCTCTTTTCAGCCCAGGAGAGACAACAGATCATGGACGATCTTGTATTTCTTCTCCTTCTGCATAATGTGCAAAGTATTCTATGCTTTTTACATTGTCATGATAATACATACTTTCCAAGAATGTCGGCTAATCATGAACCAAGGAGCTGAAGTGCCAAGAGAAATAGAAGAAGAAGATTCAGGAGACCAGTCAGCCTGAGAGGATGGTAAGTATCCTGGAGCAGTGGATCTCAACATTTTTGGGGTCCTGGACCGCCCGCAAAGTCTGTTATCTTTTTCTTTTCCGATGGCTCAGAGTCTGCTACTTTCTGCTACATTATTGCAATTTGAAGAGCTAACTTGAACTTTGCAAGTTAGTGAGCGTTGCCCCCAACGGTTTCCTGCATATATTTCACGATAAAAGCATTTTTTGAGAAATGAATGGCATATGCCCACTGAAAGGATGCAGATGCAGATTGTGTTACGTTTGTATTAACAGTGTCAAGCAGTAACTTCAACAATGCTAACGGGTGCAAGATTTCTTATTAAAATACAATGAATGATGATTGTGAAAGAGAAAAAGAAGGTCATGTTACCCTCTGTAGTTTAGGTAGATAAAGGTCTCGGTCACATTTGAATAAAATAGTGCACATACATAAACACACAAAGTTATTGTTGGCACTTCAAGATTTGAACTGTGTCAGTATTGAAGTAGCTTCAGCTCTGTGGGGCGTTGTAATAACCCTGTGCGTGTGTGTGTTTTCAGTCTGTGGAGAGGGTTATAAAGTATGCCTTCGACATACTCATGGTCACCTTGGTCAGTCAGGCCCTGCTGAAGATTGTGGCGTTTGGAATAATGGGATTCCTGGAAGACAAGTGACACCCTGCAATAAGAGGGAGTTCTTCTGATCCTCGTTTACGTTACTTTGTCAAGTGTTTTACAGTTTCTTGTGTGTTTAGATGGAACCAACGGGTGTTGTTCTCCTCTTGGTCTTCTCCGTCACTATTATTCTTCGCTTGTTAAAAATGGCACACCTCATTCCTTTTAATCCTGCCCTCCTGGGAGTCATCAGAATACCCAGACTTGAGGAAGGTACATACATGCTCCTACACAAATGCACAAGGAAATCGCTTTAGTTACAAAGACCTCTTTGGATGAGAGCTGTTTAATGCACGTTCAGTTTCCGTTCTCAAACTTATCCTTCTTGCCCGTTAACACCAATTATTTGCCAAATGAAAATCATAATTTTTCTTTTAAAGTTGTGCAAATGTATTTATTTTTTCAAACCTGTTATGCTGGTGTCTGTATCAATTTGAAAATTGTATGTTTTATTATAAATTGTTATTTTATATTGATTTATTTATTATTCTTATATTTTGGATTCTTTGTTATTATTGTTACTTATTGTTATTGTTGGATATTTGATCATATATTGTAATATTTCATTTGTTACATCATAAGTATGTGTGTTTATCTATTAGTAGTATTTTATCTTTTGTTATTACTATTATTCTTATATTTGATGCGTACATATATTGTATGTACATGTATTGTTGTATTTATTCATGACTATTTAGAATTAAAGGTCAGTTTGAGTGTGCATTAATGGTCTCCCTGTGTCAGCCATGTGACATCGGGTAACTTGCCCATGATGTGTTGAACTTTTCACCTTTTATGTCACCCAATATCAGCTGAAATAGCCTAGAGACCCCGTCACTCTACAGAAAAAAAGCAAATAAATAGATGTACTATTTCAGTTAGCCACAAGAGAGGGATAGAGTCCTACAGTAAATAAAGCTGTCTACTTCTCAGGGACAGGGCTGATAACGTCTGTGTTATGTAATCATTAAATTATTATTTTTGTACCATTTTATTGGCTTTTTTTGTTTGTTTTTTTACTGCACTTTATGGTTTCATGTGTCATTTACAATATGCAAATATCTTTTCTCATAATCATAAAAAGAAATAAATCCAGAGAACAATTGATATCTATCTGTATTCAGATAAGATAAGATTATCTTTTATTTCTCCCTCAATGGGGAAATTCACTTTGTGCAGCAGCAGTACACTTAACACACACACACACGCAGGGAGGGGTAAAAAAGTAAAAAAATATATAATTACGAAATATAAACAGTATCTACATTGGAATGAAAAATAAAAGTAGTGCAGTACAGGAAATAAAGAAAAACAGTTAAAAAAAAAAAGGTAGGATGTTTATGAGGTAGACAGATATTGCACATGTTAGTATTGTCCAGCAGGCCTGGTTGTGGAGTCTGATGGCAGCGGGGAGGAAGGACCTGCGATGCCTCTCAGTGATGCATCTCAGGTGACGAAGCAGGTCACTGATGGAGCTCTCCAGGGCTCTGACAGTCTCATGAAGGGGGTGGGAGACATTGTCCATGATGGAGGACAGTTTCCCCCACCACCTCCACAGGATGGAGACTGCAGCCCAGGACAGACTTTGTCCATTCTCTTCCTCTCTGCTGCTGTGATGCTGCTGCTCCAGCAGACCACACCGTAAAAGATGGCCGACGCCACCACACAGTCATAGAAGGTCCTCAGCAGGACGTCCTTCACTCTTAATGTCCTCAGGAGGCCGTCCCTCACTCTTAATGTCCTCAGGAGGACGTCCCTCACTCCAAAGGTCCTCAGGAGTCCGTCACTCACTCCAAAGGTCCTCAGGAGTCCGTCACTCACTCCAAAGGTCCTCAGCAGGACGTCCCTCACTCTTAATGTCCTCAGGAGGACGTCCCTCACTCCAAAGGTCCTCAGGAGGACGTCCCTCACTCCAAAGGTCCTCAGTCTGCGCAGCAGGTGGAGTCTGCATTGGCCTTTCTTGTAGAGTGCCTATGTGTTTATGGTCCAGGCCAGTATTTTGTTCAGGTGAACAGTGACACCCAGGTACTTGTACGAGTCCACTATCTCTATGTCCGTTCTCTGAATGTTCACCGGAGAGGGGGGGACTTTGCGCCGGCGGAAGTCTGCTGATGAACACATTCAGACTGAAAACATTCAGATGAATGCATCTACAATTATTTGAGCTTGTCAATTTTTTTGGAGTGAAAATGAAGTTGCTTAACATACCTATGGTGGTGAAACCTGCTACAGTATAAGATTATTAGTTTTTAGTGTTAGGGAGATGACTTATCAAAATTAATGTAGTGTTAAAAGACATTGTTTTTGGTTTGATGTCCGGTGGTACTCCATCTAACTTTTAATACTGATATTGAAAACTCAGAGGATGGTCCTTCTAAAGTTTCAACTTTGAATGTTCCTTACTCAGACCATGAACAAGATTATGTAACTTTAAGCTCAAAAGAGTTAAAGAATTGATCTTTGAAACATGTTAGTCAAACCAAAGAGCAGTTTTATACGCACATGTATCTTAAAATTAAGAAAATCTTATGGTTAACTTTTGGGGAAATGTGTCTAAGTGAAGTGCTCTGAGATATCATTTTGTTTGTTTGTTTTCCTTTTGGTCAGGGTTGCCACTTGTGACTGAACAATGTGGTTCCCTTGTGTGAATGAGCTTGCACTTTCAGCTTTTTCACACATATGCACAGATACACATACATACCCAACAGTAATTTCATGCCTATGGCATATATCACATTTAAAAGAACACACAATCATGCTTTTAATCCACTTGTTCTCTTTCATTCTGGGTTTCAAAATTACCTCAATACAACTGGAGTCTTTGACTCTCCAAAGCAGCAATGCAAACTTGGTGCTCTATGCAAATATCTGCTAAGGTCATTCGGATAGTGTCCACAGACTGGGGTGGACGTAGGTGTTCGGGGAGTTCCAGATGTGGAGGTTCAGGGAGGGAGTTCCGGATGTGGAGGTTCAGGGAGGGAGTTCCAGATGTGGAGGTTCAGGGAGGGAGTTCCAGATGTGGAGGTTCAGGGAGGGAGTTCCAGATGTGGAGGTTCAGGGAGGGAGTTCCAGATGTGGAGGTTCAGGGAGGGAGTTCCAGATGTGGGGGGCAGCGGAGCAGAAGGCTCTTGTAGAAAGGCACGTAATTACTCATTTATATTTACAATACTAATACACTTACATACACTTTTACAATAAGATGTAAAAAGGCATGTAATGACTAATATTTAGAAATTAAAAAAAAGAAAAACACCCATAACAATAACAATATTCCCAAAAGGATGAAGGTTTAAAAAAAAAAAAAGCTTCTAAACCCAAACGCAAAAACATAAAACAGCAAAAATGTTACCACCTACTAAACTAAACACAACTACCGTATTGGCCTGAATATAAGACAGCGTTTTTTGCATTGAAATAAGACTGAAAAAATGGGGGTCGTCTTACATTCTTGGTCTAGACATTATACCCATTCACAACGCTAGATGGAGCCAGATATCTTTAAAGCGAATGCTGAACTTAACTCCCCAGGCCAAAGGGAACCCCTGTCACGAAGAAGAAAAATAAAAAATAGCAGTAAGAAAGAAAAGAGAAGAAAATAAGATAAGACATAATAGAAAATTGAGAAACGTAGCGACAATCTGGAAAAAAGTGGGTCGAAGATCGGCCAGGTTAACCGGCAGCAGAGGAGAAGTTATGATGCAAACTTCAAGATGATGATGAATGGGGCAAAGTAACATGCTTTTTCTCTCCAATATATTGTTATAATCATTTGTTTCAGATGTACTGTAATTATTTTCTGTATAAAAATTGAATTTGGTGTTCAAAAAGTCTCTTTTCAAACTAGAGTCTTGAAAAAGAGGGGGTCGTCTTATAATCAGGGTCGTCTTATATTCGGGCCAATACGGATGAACTTTTAAGAAGCAGGAGGGTCCTTATTTTTTTTTGCTTTTTCTTTAGTACTTTTTCTCCAATACAGCCCTCCATTCATCATACGATTGTGTCTCTGTTTCTCCACAGGACCAGTTGCCGAAATACTGCCTGTGTGATGGCGTTTTTCGGCTTTTTTTGCACTTGCTGCAAATAACCACATCTGTCTTTTTTGTGTATTTCCTTTTTCCTTGGGCTGTGTGCTCTTCTACCTGTTTCCTTCGTCTGCTTTCATTGTGTGCTTGTGTCTGGGTGGACGGTGATGATAAAGGTATAAAAGTATGTATTGTGAGCATCCAGGTGCAGCCGTCACCTGTGAGGATGCAGCCCCTGACGGGACAACGTAGCCAGGTGGCAGTTGTGACAGGAAGTGCAGCTGTGGATGGGGCTGTGGAGTTGGGAAGATGGCTTGGGGTTGTGGCCTCCCTTTCAGTTGTGCTTCCCCAGCAGTATTAGGTGGCAATATGAATTGATGAGGCGGAAGTAAACTGGCTGAAAACAGGGAGGGGCCTTTCTGTAACGCTGAAGGTAGTTTTTCTGGTCCAGCCATGAGTGGATCTGGAGCTGGGATTACCCGGAGCAGAATTCTTTTTTCCTGTCCCCTGCTGTGCCTGTTGTACCGGTGTAAAATAAACATATAAGAAGATTAGTACTTCACTACTTTCAAGGCTGTAATTACCTCAGAAATTCAGGTAAATGTGAGGTAAAGTGAAATCTCTGTAAAGCTGTCAGCAGCAATAAAGGTGAAAGATAACACCTTTGTTTTCATTGTAAATCCATTGTTTTGGTGCAAAATTGTACAGATTCTGTCATTGTTCAAATCGTTCTGTACTAAACTGTATAGTATGCTGAGGTCCTCACCATTGTGTGAGTGTGGCAGCGTTTACTTCGGGGAGCTGGATGGTGGTCTCACTCATCACTCTACCGTTTGTTATCAGACACTCTCGGATGTGCTTGTACAAACGAGCCACCACTGTGAACTGGGACACCTTTTTCCCATCACGGTGCACAGCATTTGGGTAGAGAGTGTCAGGAAGACGCCTCCACCACCCTGTTACAGTCACTGAGCTTCATGAAGACGCCTCCACCACCCTGTTACAGTCACTGAGCTTCAGGAAGACGCCTCCACCACCCTGTTACAGTCACTGAACTTCAGGAAGACGCCTCCACCACCCTGTTACAGTCACTGAGCTTCAGGAAGACGCCTCCACCACCCTGTTACAGTCACTGAGCTTCAGGAAGACGCCTCCACCACCCTGTTACAGTCACTGAGCTTAAAGAAGACGCCTCCACCACCCTGTTACAGTCACTGAGCTTCAGGAAGACGCCTCCACCACCCTGTTACAGTCAGGCCACTGAGCTGGACTGCAGGTTTACACTGAAAGATCTGAAAAATACAATCCCATACATACTATTAAAACACAACTTTTTTCAGTGTTATTATTTTGTAATTAGATATTTTGAATTTTTAATATATTTTTTAAACAGTCAAGACCTTGTTCTTGCTTAGTTTATCTACCTGTTGGTGCTCTGATGCTTCTATGGTGTCAGTTAAGTTCAGGCTTCCATCTGCCCGTCTCCTAAAACGCGGCTCCACTAGATTCAAAAATAAAAAAAAAAGTGTATCAATGAAATGCAATACTTGGAACATCAGTCACACAGACACATAGATGTGTAACTGTGTAATGTGTAAAATGTGTAATATTAAAAACAGGGATTGAAAATATCTATGGTTTATAACAATGGATTGTACAGATTTATTGCCAATTTGGAGGAAAACTCCTTTATGTTTTGTTAGATTGATCTACAAAGCCAAATGATGCTCATCCGATTTACTCCTGTTTATTAGCAAATACAAATGTAAGACTGTAGTGTGGATTATCTCATGCTAAACAGTGAATGAATGCCTGCAAGTACCATCATGATTCCTCCAGGGGATGGAGAGTTGTAGTTTATTCACATTCTACCATATACACTGTATTTACTAATTAATGCTATTGTTTTTAATATTAAAAACAGGGATTGAAAATATCTATGGTTTATAACAATGGATTGTACAGATTTATTGCCAATTTGGAGGAAAACTCCTTTATGTTTTGTTAGATTGATCTACAAAGCCAAATGATGCTCATCCGATTTACACCTATATCCGATTTTCAATCATTATAATTCGCCAAGGTTTGTTCATAAAAAGTTGATGATGCTTTGTTCTCTTTTTGCACTGCATTGTATTGTTTATCCGTACATAACTTTACATTCACAGGATTTAGCATCCGTCCCAAAACCACCTTTACGAGTAACATCACCGTTAATGGCATGTACTTTACAGAGCTATGGCACAGGTCTTCCTATAAAAATGTATTTGCATTTACTTCTGAAACGTCCGGAAAATGTGTAGGGGGAGGATTTGCTGTAGTCGGAACAATCTTCAGGCTGGTTTTTCTGAACAATCTTCAGGCTGGTTTTTCTGAATAATCTTCAGGCGTGTTTTTCTGAACAATCTTCAGGCTGGTTTTTCTGAACAATCTTCAGGCTGGTTTTTCTGAACAATCTTCAGGCCTTCAGAGCCTGTACTCGTTCCTGATTGGTCAATTTCTGGATGTCGCCGGGACAGCCAGAAATTGACCGAGCCCTGATTGGTCGGAGCTGTTACCTCTTGGTTAATTCTTGGATAGATGCAGGAACGTGATTGGCTGTCACAACCAAGAATAACGGTGCCCCTTTCTTATTTGTTTTTGAGTATAAAAGGCAGGAGACCACCTGGGGGTATAAAAGCTGTGGCTGCGCTGAATTCTTCAGTTGGCAGTTAACACTGGGACCAGTAAAAGCTCTGACGATCAACGTTTTTATTTATTCTTTCAGGTGGGTGAATATTACATAAGCATTACTACAGTTTGTCAATATTGTTAGCTTTTTATTTAGTGTACTGTCGCATTATAACGTGTATTTTGTTACCGGTATTTGCGCTAGTTTGGTTTAAACCGGGACGGGTTGGCACCAGCCTGCTGGTCAAATTAATGTTACAATGTCAATCGGAGTCGGATGTAACGTTTGCCTGACTCAACTGATACATATGAGTACGATATAATTTAAGAGTGTTTTGTTATTTTATTGATTTTCTCCTAACGGTTATTAATTTTCCGCCAGCTGATCAGCAGCGCTATAATTTACCGTTGCCAAGGCAACCAGGCAGCGCGCACGCTGTAATACGTCACATGTAAACAAAGAGGATAAATGGGAGAGATCATATTATTGATGTAATTGTTGTGACTAAAATCATAAGGGAATAATATAATTGTTTTATATAGATAATAATAAGAGTTGTAGATAATATAAATATAGAATTTATCATTTTTAATAGCCTACGTTTATTTATAACCACCTATTTTATGTTAATTGTGATTCTGATTGTGATATTAGCCTATTGATTTTACATTGAAATATTTACTGAATGTATTGTTATTAGCGTATTTTGAAATATTGAGATTTTTATATAATACTGTGATTTTGATATTATATTGTTACTGTTATATTGTCATTTGGTCCAAATAAGTTCAGTTGGCAGTTAACACTGGGACCAGTAAAAGCCACTGACGATCAGCCGATTCACATTTTCGTTTTTTATTCATTTTTTCAGAATAAATGATTTTCTAAAATATGTCACCTTATGAGTCAGCTTGCACTCTGTGGTCGTAACGTATGCTTGTTTGTGTTCCAGGATGGTTAACAGGTACTCAAAGCTGAAGCTGACTCTGACCTTTTCAATCAAAGTCGCCAGAGACCTGTTTATTCTTCATTGTATCTTCTTCTATTGTTTTGCCTGGTTCGGAATGGTGGTAAGTTTCACTAATTGTCTTTTACTTTCATTGACCAGCAGTCAGTAAGGCAGTAATCCTCAGCAGTGTACCTTCTTTGGGCTTTCATTAGCACAGTTGACGTACTAGCTTTAATGCAGTAGAGAAAAAATAAGGACTGTGGTAAAATAAAGCCACTAATACTCTGTCTTTTTCTTTACATTAGTTGTTCAGAGGGACGTTCTATCATTGTGTTGGGAAGGACTTAACCAACATTGTCAACAAGTCAGACTGCCTATCAGCAAACTATCGCTGGGAGAATAAGGTGCACAACTTTGACAACATAATACAGGTAGAGACCGAAACACTCAAACTACTTTACTACACTAGTCAAGATGTGTGAGAAGGAGAAAAAAACTAAGTCGGATCCATATCGTTGCTAGACACGGTCATATTGGTACGGAGGCGTATTACATTCACTTGGAAAAAGTAAAAAAGCTCTGTTTTTCGCTTGAATTTTTTTCTATTTTTTGTGGTAATTTTTCCATCCTGTTTTTCGGTGTAACCCCGCCCCAGTTTTGAAAGTATCTGAAACAATCACATTCATTCCTTTATTGAGAGCTTGATTTAATGGAAGCAAACATGTACGACTTGTTTAGTTTAATCAAGTTTTACTTTTATCTGGGTTCAAGACACTGGGAGATAGTTCTGTCTTTAAGCCATATAGAGGGTATTACCATTCGTTTGTCGACATTATGCAGACACCTGAGGAGTATGTAAAGCCCATTCAGATCTCCTCTACATAGCAATGTTTCTCCAGGAGCAGTTGAACAGATATGGCATGCTCCATGGATTCAAGATGATGCATCTGAAATGCATTCAGGCTGGTTTTGTGGTGGCCAAGAGATGATCAGGAGACTGCTGAAAATATTAGGTCTGCACAGTATACAGCTGAGGAGACGGGATCGCCTTTGGCAGTGTACGGGCAAAAAAATGATCTTGAAAAACAGAAAAATTATTCCTAAAGGCAGGGCAGAAAAAATTACCCCGAATAACAGGGCAAAAAAATATTAAATACCACGAAAAACAGAAAAAATTAGAGCGAAAAAAACAATGTTTTTTTTTTCCCAAGTGAATGCAATACGCTTCCCTATATTGGGACCTCATCTTTGAAATCAGAACACAGAATAATTCCAGAAGGAAAACTTTAAGAAAAATGATGTTGACTGAACAGTTACGGTATATTTTTCTGTTTCATTCAGGCAATGCTATCCCTGTTTACATACTACAGCGGGAATGGCTGGGATAACATTGTGGACGATGCCGTCACTTCTGTTGGGGTGGACCAGCAGGTATGTTTACTTGAAATAGGCCTGATTTATAATTACATCACTGCTCAAGAACCACAAACAAGCTGAATCACAAACTGACATAATGGGCATTGCAGAAATCAGGTCGTTTTCTTGAGGTTTGCTTATTTTAAGCAGAATTTGGTGATCTGTAGAAGCAAGTGAAATATTAAATGTAATAGTGTACAAATTTACGGTTGTAGCCTCCCCTCTTTCACTTGCTTTAGCTCAAAAGTGAGTCCCTCTATCAATAATTTCCTGTTATTGCTGAAGGAAAATAGAAACATTTACTTAAACCAGTTCTAAGGTTGAAATTGCTTGTTGAGATGCAATGAGTGCATAAACGTTAACTGTGCAAGAGGACACAGTGTATTAAAATAGTCTTTATTCATCTATGTGCTCTCTTTTCAGCCCAGGTGGGACCATGTACCATGTCCATGGACCATCTTGTATTTCTTCTCCTTCTGGATAATATGCAAATTATTCTATGCTTTCTACCTTGCCATGATAATGCATACTTTCCAAGAATGTCGGCTAATCATGAACCAAGGAGCTGAAGTGCCAAGAGAAATAGAAGAAGAAGATTCAGGAGACCAGTCAGCCTGAGAGGATGGTAAGTATCCTGGAGCAGTGGATCTCAACATTTTTGGGGCCCTGGACCACCCGCAAAGTCTGTTATCTTTTTCTTTTCCGATGGCTCAGAGTCTGCTACTTTCTGCTACATTATTGCAATTTGAAGAGCTAACTTGAACTTTGCAAGTTAGTGAGCGTTGCCCCCAACAGCTTCCTGCATATATTTCACGATAAAAGCATTTTTTGAGAAATGAATGGCATATGCCCACTGAAAGGATGCAGATGCAGATTGTGTTACGTTTGTATTAACAGTGTCAAGCAGTAACTTCAACAATGCTAACGGGTGCAAGATTTCTTATTAAAATACAATGAATGATGATTGTGAAAGAGAAAAAGAAGGTCATGTTACCCTCTGTAGTTTAGGTAGATAAAGGTCTCGGTCACATTTGAATAAAATAGGTCACATACATAAACACACAAAGTTATTGTTGGCACTTCAAGATTTGAACTGTCAGTATTGAAGTAGCTTCAGCTCTGTGGGGGTTGTAATAACCCTGTGCGTGTGTGTGTTTTCAGTCTGTGGAGAGGGTTATAAAGTATGCCTTCGACATACTCATGGTCACCTAGGTCAGTCAGGCCCTGCTGAAGATTGTGGCGTTTGGAATAATGGGATTCCTGGAAGACAAGTGACACCCTGCAATAAGTGGGAGTTCTTCTGATCCTCGTTTACGTTACTTTGTCAAGTGTTTTACAGTTTCTTGTGTGTTTAGATGGAACCAACGGGTGTTGTTCTCCTCTTGGTCTTCTCCGTCACTATTATTCTTCGCTTGTTAAAAATGGCACACCTCATTCCTTTTAACTCTGCCCTCCTGGGAGTCATCAGAATACCCAGACTTGAGGAAGGTACATACATGCTCCTACACAAATGCACAAGGAAATCGCTTTAGTTACAAAGACCTCTTTGGATGAGAACTGTTTAATGCACGTTCAGTTTCCGTTCTCAAACTTATCCTTCTTGCCCGTTAACACCAATTATTTGCCAAATGAAAATCATAATTTTTCTTTTAAAGTTGTGCAAATGTATTTATTTTTTCTGAGGATCTGAATCTGAGGATCCAATTTCAAACCTGTTATGCTGGTGTCTGTATCAATTTGAAAATGTTATGTTATATTATAAATTGTTATTTTATATTGATGTCTTTATTATTCTTATATTTTGGATTCTTTGTTATTATTTTTACTTATTGTTATTGTTGGATATTTGATCATATATTGTATTATTTCATTTGTTACATCATAAGTATGTTTGTTTATCTATTATTAGTATTTCATCTTTTGTTATTACTATTATTCTTAGATATTTGATGCGTACATATATTGTATGTACATGTATTGTTGTATTTACTCATGACTATTTAGAATTAAAGGTCATTTTGAGTGTGCATTAATGGTCTCCCTTTGTCAGCCATGTGACATCGGGTAACTTGCCCATGATGTGTTAAACTTTTCACCTTTTATGTCACCCAATATCAGCTGAAATAGCCTAGAGACCCCGTGACTCTACAGAAAAAAAGTAAATAAATAGATGTACTATTTCAGTTAGCCACAAGAGAGGGATAGAGTCCTACATAAAGCTGTCTACTTCTCAGGGACAGGGCCGATAACGTCTGTGTCATGTAATCATTAAATTAATATTATTTTTGTACTATTTTATTGTCTTCTTTTGTTTGTTTTTTTACTGCACTTTATGGTTTCATGTGTCATTTACAATATGCAAATATCTTTTCTCATAATCATAAAAAGAAATAAATCCAGAGAACAATTGATATCTATCTGTATTCAGATAAGATAAGATTATCTTTTATTTCTCCCTCAATGGGGAAATTCACTTTGTGCAGCAGCAGTACACTTAACACACACGCAGGGAGGGGTAAAAAACAGGAAAAAATATATAATTACAGAATATAAACAGTACCTACATTGGAATGAAAAATAATAGCAGTACGGGAAAGAGTTTTTTTTTCAGGTTAACAGTGACACCCAGGTACTTGTACGAGTCCACTATCTCTATGTCCGTTCCCTGAATTTTCACCGGAGAGGGGGGGACTTTGTGCCGGCGGAAGTCTGCTGATGAACACATTCAGACTGAAAACATTCAGATGAATGCATCTACAATTATATGAGCTTATCAATTTTTTTGGAGTGAAAACGAAGTTGCTTAACGTGCCTATGGTGGTGAAACCTGCTACAGTATAAGATTATTAGTTTTTAGTGTTAGGGAGATGACTTATCAAAATTAATGTAGTGTCAAAAGACACTATTGCTGGTTTGATGTCCTGTGGTACTCCATCTAACTTTTAATACTGATATTGAAAACTCAGAGGATGGTCCTTCTAAAGTTTCAACTTTGAATGTTCCTTACTCAGACCATGAACAAGATTATGTAACTTTAAGCTCAAAAGAGTTAAAGAATTGATCTTTGAAACAAGTTAGTCAAACCAAAGAGCAGTTTTATACATACATGTATCTTAAAACTAAGAAAATCTTATGGTTAACTTTTGGGGAAATGTGTCTAGTGAAGTGCTCTGAGATATCATTTTGTTTGTTTGTTTTCCTTTTGGTCAGGGTTGCCACATGTGACTGAACAATGTGGTTCCCTTGTGTGAATGAGCTTGCACTTTCAGCTATTTCACACATATGCACAGATACACATACATACCCAACAGTAATTTCATGCCTATGGCATATATCACATTTAAAAGAACACACAATCATGCTTTTAATCCACTTGTTCTCTTGCATTCTGGGTTTCAAAATTACCTCAATACAACTGGAGTCTTTGACTCTCCAAAGCAGGAATACAAGTCTAGATGGAAAGTGGGGTCCACGCGCACCCCCCGGATTTTTTTATGCCACCTGATTTTTTTTAATCCTTTAAATGTCTAGTTTTAGAATTTGGTCAGTGCCAAGATCAACTAATGTCTGAAAGGCTTCGTTTTCACACTTAATTGCATCTAACTCCAGATCAGAAAATTGAAATTTGAGATTGGCAAAGTAGCATATCCTATCATACATACAAGCCACAGAGACTAATAAACACATTTATTTCTGCTGCAACCACCGAGCAACGACCAAAACAACCTAGCAACCACCTAGCAACCACTTTTAAGACCCTAACTACCCTAGCAACCACCCTAGCAACCACACCTAAAAGAACTTAAAACCTCCTTGGTCTAGAAAGGAAAATGGGTTTCAAGGGTAACCCCTATTATTTATGTCATCTACTTTTTGTTATCATCAAAGTGTCTTCTTTCAGAATTTGTCAGGTGCCAACCTGAAATCATCTCCCAAAGGCTTTATTTTTTATCCTTGTACTGCGAACCCCGACCAGAAAACTCTAAACACCGACATAGTATGTGGTGCAACTTTTGTCCTAAACAACTTACAGAGACAAATTAATACATTTTCCAAGCCAAATCTGATAGGCCATCACGTAGCAACCACCTTTAAGACCCTAGCAACCACCCTAGCAACCGCCTCTGTAAGTTGTTTAGGACAAAAGTTACACCACATTGTAGATATTTGTGAGAAAGGCCTCAAACCAGGTCAGGTACCTATGAAAAATGAATCGTTTAAAGATCAACTTAGTAAGCAATTACAAGTTTGTCACTTATTTTTACATTAAGTAATAAAAGAATAAGTTAAAATAGATTATTTATAGATTACCTGGAGTAATTGTGACCATCATACGCGAAGAAGAGATCCACCATGGCGCCATTACAGTGATGGAAGAGCTCGAAGTTGTTGGTTTTCACAGCAACATCCATCATGAAGACCAGCCTCGCATGATCCATCACGGAGAGCCAGAACATTCCTGTTTTACCCAGATGTCCTCTGCGTACGTTGTCTTGGTATTGTTGGTACTGACCGATCAGGTTTAGGAGTGAGGGATCCTTCAGAGTGGTGTCAAGGTTCTCCGAAGAGCAGCAGTGGATGAGGTTGATTAGGGTCATGTGGGATGTCTGGCTTCTCGTCATCTAGGAAGACATCGAAGAGCAGCCGTTCAAGTGCTTCTGTGACTGCCTTCAGACTAAAGAGAGCCTTGGCATATGATTTCCCACTTAGGATGTGTTTCAGGCAACCACTGGTTGTGAGGCCTGCCTCAATGAGGATCTCTGCATAGCCAGCTCCAAGACACTTATGGCCAGTGAGCCTGCCCATGTAATTCATGGCTGTATGGAACTTGCCAATAAGGACGACATGCCTACTGAATTCCTCCTCATATTTCCATACTATAGGACAGTCCTTCATCACCACTCCTAGGTCAAATGTGTTGATCGTGTATGGCTGTCCAACCTCCTCGGTTGCTGCCTCAGACCTCTTGAGGATCTCATACACCACTGCGTTGTCTGTTATAGGCATGTCGATGGGCGTGTAGAAGTCGATAGTAGTTTTCCTCGGAGGCACTTTCCCTGTGCTCGAGATAAAACCACCAAACCCAGGCACCTGCTGCTTGCCCTGGCTGCTCAACCATCTGCAGAGAAGATGAATGTTGTATTGCAACATTGAGGAATGAAACGCAATTTGGTCCTTTTGAACACCAGCTCTGGGAGACTCTCAGGAGGTGTGATCTTAAGGCTTCTCATCTTGGATGACCTGTCATACAGAGGAAGGGTCCTCCTTCTGGTGCTCGGAAGGCTCTCCTTCACCTCTTGTATCATGATCCCCCCTGCGCTGTTCACAACATTTGAACCATGAACGTTGGTTGTTATTCTGTTCAGATTGTCCCACTCACTGTGAAACACTGTGTTTCCTTCACCGGTGATAATCTGAGGGGTTAGGAGGGTGGATATCTCTCCAAAAGCCTTGCTCTTGATCACACCTCCTGAGAGTCTCCCAGAGCTGGTGTTCAAAAGGACCGGCCCCAGCTTCCTCAAGAATGCCAAGTTTACCCCTCCTGCTGAAAACCAAATTGCGTTTCATTCCTCAATGTTGCAATACAACATTCATCTTCTCTGCAGATGGTTGAGCAGCCAGGGCAAGCAGCAGGTGCCTGGGTTTGGTGTTTTTTTCTCGAGCACAGGGAAAGTGCCTCCGAGGAAATCTACTATCGACTTCTACACGCCCATCGACATGCCTATAACAGACAACGCAGTGGTGTATGAGATCCTCAAGAGGTCTGAGGCAGCAACCGAGGAGGTTGGACAGCCATACACGATCAACACATTTGACCTAGGAGTGGTGATGAAGGCCTGTCCTATAGTATGGAAATATGAGGAGGAATTCAGTAGGCATGTCATCCTTATTGGCAAGTTCCATACAGCCATGAATTACATGGGCAGGCTCACTGGCCATAAGTGTCTTGGAGCTGGCTATGCAGAGATCCTCATTGAGGCAGGCCTCACAACCAGTGGTTGCCTGAAACACATCCTAAGTGGGAAATCATATGCCAAGGCTCTCTTAATCTGAAGGCAGTCACAGAAGCACTTGAACGGCTGCTCTTCGATGTCTTCCTAGATGACGAGAAGCCAGACATCCCACATGACCCTAATCAACCTCATCCACTGCTGCTCTTCGGAGAACCTTGACACCACTCTGAAGGATCCCTCACTCCTAAACCTGATCGGTCAGTACCAACAATACCAAGACAAGGTATGCAGAAGACATCTGGGTAAAACAGGAATGTTCTGGCTCTCCGTGATGGATCATGCGAGGCTGGTCTTCATGATGGATGTTGCTGTGAAAACCAACAACTTCGAGCTCTTCCATCACTGTAATGGCGCCATGGTGGATCTCTTCTTCGCGTATGATGGTCACAATTACTCCAGGTAATCTATTAATAATCTATTTTAACTTATTCTTTTATTACTTAATGTAAAAATAAGTGACAAACTTGTAATTGCTTACTAAGTTGATCTTTAAACGATTCATTTTTCATAGGTACCTGACCTGGTTTGAGGCCTTTCTCACAAATATCTACAATGTGGTGTAACTTTTGTCCTAAACAACTTACAGAGGCGGTTGCTAGGGTGGTTGCTAGGGTGGTTGCTAGGGTCTTAAAGGTGGTTGCTACGTGATGGCCTATCAGATTTGGCTTGGAAAATGTATTAATTTGTCTCTGTAAGTTGTTTAGGACAAAAGTTGCACCACATACTATGTCGGTGTTTAGAGTTTTCTGGTCGGGGTTCGCAGTACAAGGATAAAAAATAAAGCCTTTGGGAGATGATTTCAGGTTGGCACCTGACAAATTCTGAAAGAAGACACTTTGATGATAACAAAATGTAGATGACGTAAATAATAGGGGTTACCCTTGAAACCCATTTTCCTTTCTAGACCAAGGAGGTTTTAAGTTCTTTTAGGTGTGGTTGCTAGGGTGGTTGCTAGGGTGGTTGCTAGGGTAGTTAGGGTCTTAAAAGTGGTTGCTAGGTGGTTGCTAGGTTGTTTTGGTCGTTGCTCGGTGGTTGCAGCAAAAATAAATGTGTTTATTAGTCTCTGTGGCTTGTATGTATGATAGGATATGCTACTTTGCCAATCTCAAATTTCAATTTTCTGATCTGGAGTTAGATGCAATTAAGTGTGAAAACGAAGCCTTTCAGACATTAGTTGATCTTGGCACTGACCAAATTCTGAAACTAGACATTTAAAGGATTAAAAAAAATCAGGTGGCATAAAAAAATCCGGGGGGTGCGCGTGGACCCTACTTTCCATCTAGACTATTGGTGCTCTATGCAAATATCTGCTAAGGTCATTCGGATATGACACACAAAAATGCAAATAAGGGCGAAGCACAAGAGAATCAGATCTCCACTTCCAAACCCTTCACCATTAAAGCATCATTCTGATTTTATTACTATTGTTTTTTTAAAGTTTCATTTAAATCTAAGTTATGCAATTCTTGATGATATATAACATTAATGAGAATTCAGAAAATACAGTTTTGCTTTACATGACTAATATGAAACGACATTTTATTGTATGAGAATCTAATTTTGATTCCAGTCAACGGGTCTTCATTAGATATCCTGAAACATCTCGGTAAATATTTACTCAACTCTTCACATTTAATGTCCACATTAAGACTGCCATCTTTCATAATTTCTTTCCCCATTTGATTTGATCATATTCCTAAAATCTATTTTATTATATTCAGTTTCCTGACCTGTCCTAATTTTCCTGACCAAACATATTAAAATTATGTTGATATTCTAACTCTTGCCAAATATAGTTCAACACCAAGTTGTCCTAAACGTATGATCCAGAAAGCAGCTAAAGATTCTATCTGTATGGTTTTTCATACACAGCCACGTGTTATGGGTGCGCCGACACATTTCCATACAATTAAAGTCTAACTACATTTGTCAGACAGCACTGTACACCAAAACCTCCAGACACAGACAGTTTGTTCCCCCAAGCTGTTGCTCTGATGAACTCTCATCACTCAGAGTCTCAGAGAAATCAATCACTGTGCAATAATAATAACAATAATAATAACCACAATCATATGCTGTAACAATGCACCTTTCAATAACCATGTCTACCTCATACTGCTGCACCTTTCATTTAAAAAAAATTGTATATATGTTAATAAGAGCTGTCCTTACAAACACCAGGAAACTGGACCATATTACACCAGTCATGAAATCACTACACTGGCTTCCAATGAGTCAAAGGATAGAGTTTAAACCTTACTGCTGGGACCGAAATACATGCTGGATCTGTTAGTTCCTATGAAGCTCCCAGACCCCTGAGGTCCATCAGTGACCGGCTTCACCCACGATGCACCACCGAGAGGCATCGCAGGTCCTTCCTCCCCGCTGCCATCAGACTGTACAAGCAGGCCTGCTCTCAGTAGCCAGTGGACAATAATATGACAATAATATGTGCAATAACATAAGATGTGCAATAATATAAGATGTGCAATATCTGCCAATCTGCCAGTCTACCTCACAACACTCCACCTGCTTTTTTTGCACTGTTTCTTTCTTTCAACCAACTGTATATACTGTTCATATTTCTGTGATTATACATATTTTATATATATTTTTTGTATTTTTTATATATTTTTTATTTCTGACTTTTTAGTCTTTTTACCCCTCCCCTGCATGTGTGTGCTAAGTGTACTGCTGCCAACAAAAATAAGTTTCCCCACTGAGGGAGAAAATAAAGGATATCTTATCTTATCTTATCTGGATCTGGTTTGTTGTTTGTCCCAAGAACCAGAACCAGCAAGGTGAGGCAGCGTTCAGTTATTCTGCTCCTCACCGGTGGAACAAACTTCCTGTAGACCTGAGGTCTGCTCCAACTTGAATTCCAAGAGGAGCTTGTTGTGTTTGTGTGGTTTTTCTTTTTAATGCATTTATTTATTTATTGGGATGATTTTGATCATGTTTTCCATGTGATGACCCTGTCTAATTGTGGGTGTGCCTAACTTTCTCTCTATTTGTCTTTGAGGAGTCTGATGTGAGATGAGCTGATTGGGCTGATTTGGAGCACCTGGGCCAAGTGTTCCAGTCTATAAAACCTCCCTGCCTTCAGTGTGGCTCGCTCTTCCCTGCCAGCCCCAGCTTGGTTTTGTTCTATTTTGCTTAACGACACGCACCACACATTTTACACATTCACACACACTGACACGACTGACGCTGATCTCCACACCTCACAAATTGATTTATTTTGCGTTGCCGTATTTTTCTTTAAAATAAATGGCATATTTATTTGTGCTGTGTTTTCTGTTTTTGTCATGGCCTATGGGCTAGGTTATGACATCCATATGAAACTGATATGTAACAGCTGGACCTACAGAGATCTTTACTTGGATCCACCAGGCACAACAGTGGTGCAAGGAGCGTGAAGACTGGTCCCTCTTTTTGTTGCCCCCCATAATAGGCAAGTTGATGATGCTAATACAACACGACTGACATACATAAAAGAGACACAAATTGACATGATGCTGAATGAAATTCCTACAGTCAAGGGAGGTGGTATAAAGACTGTTAGCACCAGTGCTGGGGTGCAAAACACAAACATTTTTAAAAGAGCAAAAAATGTTATTAATTTTGTGCTGATTTCCAGCTTTTTCAGTTAATCTAAAACCACGTATGAGGTAAAAGTTCAGCAGCACCGATTCACAGGTATTATGACCAATAATTAATAAAACAGGGTTTGGGGTGTGTCTTCTCGCAGTACTGCTCTCGTTGGTATCCATATGTTTGGCTCTGTCCATTAGCTGTTGTAGCGCATAACTTGTTTGCCCTGCCGACCTTTTTTTGTAGGACCCTACTGCTTACATGTTCTAGATGTTTCTCTGCTCCTACACACCGGATTCAAATGAACAAATCCCCATTAGATGAACAGTCAAACAGCTAAAAATGCAGGGCATTTTACAGCTCATTTTAATATGTTAAAGTGTGTTTAAAGCATGTTTGTTTTGTGTTCCAGTTGGCGTCAGAAATGTAGAACTATCCTTTCCTCTACTGTATTTGAATGTATGATGCAATTTATCCTCGGGGTGAGTTGAGTCACCATGGCTCTGGAGAGTCCTACTGTGGAGCCTGAGGTTAGACCAATGTACCTTTTATTTATTTATTTATTTATTTATATATATATATATATATATATATATATATATATATATATATGTGTGTGTGTGTGTGTATATATATATATTATGATTATGATTATTATGATAATAATGTGTATATATATATACACACACACACACACACACACACACACACACACACACACACACACACACACACACACACACACACACACACACGGTGGGGCAAAAAAGTATTTAGTCAGACAGCAGTTGTGCAAGTTCTCCCACTTAAAAAGATGTGAGAGGCCTGTAATTTTCATTGCAGGTATATCTCAACTATGAGAGACAAAATGAAAAAAAAAAATCCAGAAAATCACATCGTCGGATTTAAAAAAAATGTAATTTGCAAATTTAGTGGAAAATAAGTATTTGGTCAATAACAAAAGTTCATCTCAATACTTGTTACTATGTTATATTGTATACCCTTTGTTAGGAATGACGGGTCAAATGTTGTCTGTAAGTGTAACACTGTTGCTGGTATTTTGGCCCGTTCCTCCATGCAGATCTCCTCTAGAGCAGTGATGTTTTGGGGCTGTCGCTGGGCAACACGGACTCTCAACTCCCTCCAAAGATTTTCTATGGGGTTGAGATCTGGAGACTGGCTAGGCCACTCCAGGACCTTGAAATGTTTCTTATGAAGCCACTCCTTTGTTGCCCGGGCGGTGTGTTTGGGATCATTGTCATGCTGAAAGGCCCAGCCACGTTTCATCTTCAAAGCCCTGCTGATGGAAGGAGGTTTTCACGCAAAATCTCATCATACATGGTCCCATTCATTCTGTCCCTTACACTGATCTGTCGTCTTGGTCCCTTTGCAGAAAAACATCCCCAAAGCATGATGTTTCCACCCCCATGCGTGACAGTAGGTCTGGTGTTCTTTGGATGCAACTCAGGTTCCTCTCTCCTCCAAACACGGCAAGTTGTGTTTTTACCAAAAAGTTCTGTTTTGGTTTTATGTGACCATATGACATTCTCCCAATCCTCTTCCGCATCATCCAAATGTTCTCTAGCAAACTTCAGACGGGCCTGGACATGTACTGGCTTAAGCAGGGGGACACGTCTGGCACTGCAGGATCTGAGTCCCTGGTGGTGTAGTGTGTTACTGATGGTTCCTTTGTTACTTTGGTCCCAGCTCTCTGCAGGTCATTCACTAGGTCACCTGTCTGGTTCTGGGATTTTTACTCACCGTTCTTGTGATCGTTTTTACCCCACGGGGTGAGATCTTGCGTGGAGCCCCAGATCCAGGGAGATTATCAGTGGTCTTTTATGTCTTCCATTTTCTAATAATTGCTCCCACAGTTGATTTCTTCAAACCAAGCTGCTACCTATTGCAGATTCAGTCTTCCCAGCCTGGTGAAGGTCTACAATGTTGTTTCTCACGTCCTTTGACAGCTCTTTGGTCTTGGCCATAGTGGAGTTTGGAGTGTGACTGTTTGAGGTTGTGGACAGGTGTTTTTTATACTGATAACGAGGTAAAACAGGTGCCATTAATACAGGTAACGAATGGAAGACAGAGGAGCCTCTTAAAGAAGAAGTAACAGGTCTGTGAAAGCCAGAAATCTTTCTTGTTTGTAGGTGACCAAATACTTATTTTATCGAGGAATTTACCAATTAATTCAGTACAAATCCTACAATGTGATTTCCTGGATTCTTTCCCCTCATTCTGTCTCTCATAGTTGAAGTGAACCTATGATGAAAATTGAAGGCCTCTCTCATCTTTTTAAGTGGGAGAACTTGCACAATTGGTGGCTGACTAAATACTTTTTTGCCCCACTGTAAGCGTGATGTGTGGACAACCTCCAGTATGGACTCCACACAGCATCAGTATGCTACACGTGATGCCACAGTGCATTGCAAAAAGCAAAAAAAATGAATAATTTTCCCCTTTAGGTTTGAATGTTTCTTCTTATCGCCCACACTGGATGTAACTTTTTCTTTCTTCTGGAAATGCTCTTGAAGGTAATGTTTTTTTTTCTGTCATCTGTGTTTTATTTTAAAATCAAATCTTCATGTCAGATTTCCAACTGAGTTCATGAACTGTGGAAGAATCTGCTGTAGGCCTATGTTAAATATGTGCTATTCCTGATAAAACACCTGTATGTGTGGCACATAGCATATTTATATATATATAATTGCCTGCTAACTTAAATATGTTATTTTATATATAGCTCTTATATTGCATATTTACAGACACCCCCATTCAATTTTAAGCATTTCTTTTTTTTAAAAATATTTTTATCCCCGATTTTTTCCCCATTTTTCATCAACCAGTGCTCTACCTAAGTGACACCGGCATTGCCATCCTCTACCAACCCCGGGAGGGCCCTGCACTGAGCTCAGGTCTCCTCCTTATCCCGAGGAGTGAGCAGGCCGCATCTTTTCACCAGACAGGGTGGGGTTTCTCTGGCCGGAGGGGGCAAGTATAGCCCAGGACTGTTGCATGTTTTTGTGAAGGTAGCTCACATTGCTACCCAAGGGAAAATGGGAGAACATGCAAACTCAGAAAGGCCCTTTCGCCAACCCCACCCAGGGTGTGGCCGCAACTCATCCAGAAATGATCAAAATCACTTGCGACATCGCGAGATCGAGCACGGGAACTGCACGAAAAAAAATCCGACTCAAGCGGGAGTTCGCGAGTTCGAGCCCAGAGATGCCCATAACGAGAACGCGTATTTAAGAGTAAAACAAATGAGATGGTAAAAGAAATAAAGGTTCATTCTACACATATTCTTTCCTATGCTATGTCCAATTTGGGACAGTTAGCCTTGTACAGATTCTAAAGGATCTTACTATTTGAGTTTATAACAATGGAATAAGAGGAAGAAAGTCATAAAATCACTTATAAACATACCATTTTATTGAAATAACAACAATAGAAAAAGCACAAATCACAATAAATGCTGACTCATATTTATAAACTTCTATTAACTTATATAAATATATATTTACATGGTAAAATAAAACAGCAATAACAATCGTAGTTGTAACGTTAAGATAATAATAATAATAATAATAATAATAATAATAATAATAATAATAATAATAATAATCATAATCATAATCATAATCATAATCATAATAATAATAATACATTTTATTTGTAAAGCACTTTTCATAAAATAATCTCAAAGTGCTACAGATACAAAATAAACAAAGAGGAATAAAATCAAGACACATAAAAAAACAGAAGTAAAAGCATAAACGCACAGAGACAATAAAAACATCTATAAAAGACCAGGGAAAGACTTCCTGAACAGAAAAGTCTTCAGCCCCTTTTTAAAAGTCTCCACAGACTGGGGTGGACGTAGGTGTTCAGGGAGGGAATTCCAGATGTGGAGGTTCAGGGAGGGAATTCCAGATGTGAAGGTTCAGGGAGGGAATTCCAGATGTGGAGGTTCAGGGAGGGAGTTCCAGATGTGGAGGTTCAGGGAGGGAGTTCCAGATGTGGAGGTTCAGGGAGGGAATTCCAGATGTGGAGGTTCAGGGAGGGAATTCCAGATGTGGGGGGCAGCAGACCAGAAGGCTCGTTCTCCCATCGAGTGGAGCGGAAGATGTAGAAAGGCACGTAATTACTCATTTATATTTACAGTACTAATATTTTACGATAAGATGTAAAAAGACATGTAATGACTAATATTTAGAAATTAAAAAAAAGAAAAACACCCATAACAATAACAATATTCCCAAAAGGATGAAGGTTTTTTTTTTTTTTTAAAAAGCTGCTAAACCCAAACACAAAAACATAAAACAGCAAAAAAGTTACCACTTACTAAACTAAACACAACTAATTAACTTTTAAGAAGCAGGAGGGTCCTTGTTTTCTGTTTTTTTGCTTTTTCTGTAGCCCCTTTTCTCCAATACAGCCCTCCATTCATCATACGATTGTGTCTCTGTTTCTCCACAGGACCAGTTGCCGAAATACTGCCTATGTGATGGCGTTTTTTCGGCTTTTTTTGCACTTGCTGCAAATAACCACATCTGTCTTTTTTGTGTATTTCCTTTTTCCTTGGGCTGTGTGCTCTTCTACCTGTTTCCTTCGTCTGCTTTCATTGTGTGCTTGTGTCTGGGTGGACGGTGATGATAAAGGTATGAAAGTATGTATTGTGAGCATCCAGGTGCAGCCGTCACCTGTGAGGATGCAGCCCCTGACGGGACAACGTAGCCAGGTGGCAGTTGTGACAGGAAGTGCAGCTGTGGATGGGGCTGTGGAGTTGGGAAGATGGCTTGGGGTTGTGGCCTCCCTTTCAGTTGTGCTTCCCCAGCAGTATTAGGTGGCAATATGAATTGATGAGGCGGAAGTAAACTGGCTGAAAACAGGGAAGGACCTTTCTGTAACGTTGAAGGTTTTTCTGGTCCAGCCATGAGTGGGTCTGGAGCTGGGATTACCTGGAGCAGAATTTTTTTTCCTGTCCCCTGCTGCGCCTGCTGTACCTGTATAAAATAAATATATAAGAAGATGAGTACTTTCTTTTCAAGGCTGTAATTACCTCAGAAATGCAGGTAAATGTGAGGTAAAGTGAAATCTCTGTAAAGCTGTCAGCAACAATAAAGGTGAAAGATAACACTTGATTGTGTTCATTGTAAATCCATTGTTTTGGTGCAAAATTGTACAGATTCTGTCATTGTTCAAATCGTTCTGTACTAAACTGTATAGTATGCTGAGGTCCTCACCATTGTGTGAGTGTGGCAGCGTTTACTTCGGGGAGCTGGATGGTGGTCTCACTCATCACTCTACCGTTTGTTATCAGACACTCTCGGATGTGCTTGTACAAACGAGCCACCACTGTGAACCGGGACACCTTTTTCCCGTCACAGTGCACAGCATTTGGGTAGAGAGTCTCAGGAAGACGCCTCCACCACCCTGTTACAGTCACTGAGCTTCAGGAAGACGCCTCCACCACCCTGTTACAGTCACTGAGCTTAAGGAAGACGCCTCCACCACCCTGTTACAGTCACTGAGCTTCAGGAAGACGCCTCCACCACCCTGTTACAGTCACTGAGCTTCAGGAAGACGCCTCCACCACCCTGTTACAGTCACTGAGCTTCAGGAAGACGCCTCCACCACCCTGTTACAGTCACTGAGCTTAAAGAAGACGCCTCCACCACCCTGTTACAGTCACTGAGCTTAAGGAAGACGCCTCCACCACCCTGTTACAGTCACTGAGCTTCAGGAAGACGCCTCCACCACCCTGTTACAGTCACTGAGCTTCAGGAAGACGCCTCCACCACCCTGTTACAGTCACTGAGCTTAAAGAAGACGCCTCCACCACCCTGTTACAGTCACTGAGCTTAAGGAAGACGCCTCCACCACCCTGTTACAGTCAGGCCACTGAGCTGGACTGCAGGTTTACACTGAAAGATCTGAAAAATACAATCCCATACATACTATTAAAACACAACTTTTTTCAGTGTTATTATTTTGTAATTAGATATTTTGAATTTTTAATATATTTTTTAAACAGTCAATACCTTGTTCTTGCTTAGTTTATCTACCTGTTGGTGCTCTGATGCTTCTATGGTGTCAGTTAAGTTCAGGCTTCCATCTGCCCGTCTCCTAAAACGCAGCTCCACTAGATTCAAAAATAAAAAAAAAAGTGTTTCAATGAAATGCAATACTTGGAACATCAGTCACACAGACACATAGATGTGTAACTGTGTAATGTGTAAAATGTGTAATATTAAAAACAGGGATTGAAAATATCTATGGTTTATAACAATGGATTGTACAGATTTATTGCCAATTTGGAGGAAAACTCCTTTATGTTTTGTTAGATTGATCTACAAAGCCAAATGATGCTCATCCGATTTACTCCTGTTTATTAGCAAATACAAATGTAAGACTGTAGTGTGGATTATCTCATGCTAAACAGTGAATGAATGCCTGCAAGTACCATCATGATTCCCCCAGGGGATGGAGAGTTGTAGTTTATTCCCATTCTACCATATACACTGTATTTACTAATTAATGCTATTGTTTTTAATATTAAAAACAGGGATTGAAAATATCTATGGTTTATAACAATGGATTGTACAGATTTATTGCCAATTTGGAGGAAAACTCCTTTATGTTTTGTTAGATTGATCTACAAAGCCAAATGATGCTCATCCGATTTACACCTATATCCGATTTTCAATCATTATAATTCGCCAAGGTTTGTTCATAAAAAGTTGATGATGCTTTGTTCTCTTTTTGCACTGCATTGTATTGTTTATCCGTACATAACTTTACATTCACAGGATTTAGCATCCGTCCCAAAACCACCTTTACGAGTAACATCACCGTTAATGGCATGTACTTTACAGAGCTATGGCACAGGTCTTCCTATAAAAATGTATTTGCATTTACTTCTGAAACGTCCGGAAAATGTGTAGGGGGAGGATTTGCTGTAGTCGGAATAATCTTCAGGCTGGTTTTTCTGAACAATCTTCAGGCTGGTTTTTCTGAATAATCTTCAGGCTGGTTTTTCTGAACAATCTTCAGGCTGGTTTTTCTGAACAATCTTCAGGCTGGTTTTTCTGAACAATCTTCAGGCCTTCAGAGCCTGTACTCGTTCCTGATTGGTCAATTTCTGGATGTCGCCGGGACAGCCAGAAATTGACCGAGCCCTGATTGGTCAGAGCTGTTACCTCTTGGTTAATTCTTGGATGGATGCAGGGACGTGATTGGCTGTCACAACCAAGAATAACGGTGCCCCTTTCTTATTTGTTTTTGAGTATAAAAGGCAGGAGACCACCTGGGGGTATAAAAGCTGTGGCTGCGCTGAATTCTTCAGTTGGCAGTTAACACTGGGACCAGTAAAAGCTCTGACGATCAACGTTTTTATTTATTCTTTCAGGTGGGTGAATAAGCATTACTACCGTTTGTCAATATTGTTAGCTTTTTATTAGTGTACTGTCGCATTATAACGTGTATTTTGTTAGCGGTATTTGCGCTAGTTTGGTTTAAACCGGGACGGGTTGGCACCAGCCTGCTGGTCAAATTAATGTTACAATGTCAATCGGAGTCGGATGTAACGTTTGCCTGACTCAACTGATACATATGAGTACGATATAATTTAAGAGTGTTTTGTTATTTTATTGATTTTCTCCTAAGGGTTATTAATTTTCCGCCAGCTGATCAGCAGCGCTGTAATTTACCGTTGCCAAGGCAACCAGGCAGCGCGCACGCTGTAATACGTCACATGTAAACAAAGAGGATAAATGGGAGAGATCATATTATTGATGTAATTGTTGTGTGACTAAAATCATAAGGGAATAATATAATTGTTTTATATAGATAATAATAAGAATTGTAGATAATATAAATATAGAATGTATCATTTTTAATAGCCTACGTTTATTTATAACCACCTATTTTATGTTTATTGTGATTCTATTAGCTTATTGATTTTACATTGAAATATTTACTGAATGTATTGTTATTAGCGTATTTTGAAATATTGAGATTTTTATATAATACTGTGATTTTGATATTATATTGTTACTGTTATATTGTCATTTGGTCCAAATAAGTTCAGTTGGCAGTTAACACTGGGACCAGTAAAAGCCACTGACGATCAGCCAACTCACATTTTCGTTTTTTATTTATTTTTTCAGAATAAATGATTTTCTAAAATATGTCACCCTATGAGTCAGCTTGCACTCTGTGGTCGTAACATATGCTTGTTTGTGTTCCAGGATGGTTAACAGGTACTCAAAGCTGAAGCTGACTCTGACCTTTTCAATCAAAGTCGCCAGAGACCTGTTTATTCTTCATTGTATCTTCTTCTATTGTTTTGCCTGGTTCGGAATGGTGGTAAGTTTCACTAATTGTCTTTTACCTTCATTGACCAGCAGTCAGTAAGGCAGTAATCCTCAGCAGTGTACCTTCTTTGGGCTTTCATTAGCACAGTAGACGTGCTAGTTTTAATGCAGTAGAGAAAAAATAAGGACTGTGGTAAAATAAAGCCACTAATACTCTGTCTTTTTCTTTAACATTAGTTGTTCAAAGGGACGTTCTATCATTGTGTTGGGAAGGACTTAACAAACATTGTCAACAAGTCAGACTGCCTATCAGCAAACTATCGCTGGGAGAACAAGGTGCACAACTTTGACAACATAATACAGGTAGAGACCGAAACACTCAAACTACTTTACTACACTAGTCAAGATGTGTGAGAAGGAGAAAAAAACTACCTAAGTCGGATCCATATCGTTGCTAGACACGGTCATATTGGTATGGAGGCGTATTTCATTCACTTGGAAAAAGTAAAAAAGCTCTGTTTTTCACTTGAATTTTTTTCTATTTTTTCCATCCTGTTTTTCGGTGTAACCCCGCCCCAGTTTTGAAAGTATCTGAAACAATCACATTCATTCCTTTATTGAGAGCTTGATTTAATGGAAGCAAACATGTACGACTTGTTTAGTTTAATCAAGTTTTACTTTTATCTGGGTTTAAGACACTGGGATATAGTTCTGTCTTTAAGCCATATGGGTATTACCATTAGTTTGTCGACATTATGCAGACACCTGAGGAGTATGTAAAGCCCATTCAGATCTCCTCTACATAGCAATGTTTCTCCAGGAGCAGTTGAACAGATATGGCATGCTCCATGGATTCAAGATGATGCATCTGAAATGCATTCAGGCTGGTTTTGTGGTGGCCAAGAAATGATCAGAAAACTGCTGTGTCACAGTTTCACAGTGTAGGATAGGTTTTTTTTACTGTTTAACTCACTCCCCTGTTTTTCCAGATCCTGCCACCCTAATCAGCCAGAGATCCACTCATTCCCTTCACCTGTGCTTCCCCAGCTCAGCTCCACACCTGGTTTCCCTCATCAGCAGTTCCCCTCATATACCGGCCCATTTCCACCTTCTAGTTTGCCAGATTGTCGTGTGTTTTTGCCTCGCTTTCCAGCCTGCATATCCTGTTTTGTTTCTGCCTGCGTGCCTGTCTTTGAGCCTGCCTGATTCTTGGGGTATGGATTTTTGCCTGCCCGTTTTTGGTTTTGTTTGCCTGATCTGCCTGACTACCCGGTTTGACCCCTGCCTGCCTTTTGACAAAGATTAAAGCCTCTTGGACTCTGATCCTGCCTGGTGTTGTGCATTTGGGTTCTCTGTCCTGTCTGAGCCGTGACATGCTGAAAATATTGGGTCTGCACAGTATACAGCTGAGGAGACGGAATTGCCTTTGGCAGTGTATGGGCAAAAAAATCACTCACTCATCTTCACTCATCTTCTCCCGCTTTTCCGTTACCGGGTCGCGGGGGCAGCAGCCTCAGCAGGGATGCCCAGACTTCCCTCACCCCAGACACTTCCTCCAGCTCTTCCGGGGGGAGTCCGAGGCGTTCCCAGGCCAGCCGAGAGACATAGTCTCTCCAGCGTGTCCTGGGTCTTCCCCGGGGTCTCCTCCCGGTGGGACATGCCTGGAACACCTCCCTAGGGAGGCGTCCAGGAGGCATCCGGTACAGATGCCCAAGCCACCTCAGCTGACTCCTCTCAATGTGGAGGAGTAGCGGCTCGACTCCGAGCTCCTCCCGGGTGACCGAACTCCTCACCCTATCTCTAAGGGAGCGTCCAGCCACCCTGCGGAGGAAACTCATCTCGGCCGCTTGTATCCGCGATCTTGTCCTTTCGGTCACTACCCAAAGTTCATGACCATAGGTGAGGGTAGGGGCGTAGATTGACCGGTAAATCGAGAGCTTCGCCTTTCGACTCAGCTCCCTCTTTACCACGACGGTCCAGTACATCGACCGCATTACTGCGGACGCTGCACCGATCCGCCTGTCAATCTCACGCTCCATTGTTCCCTCACTCGTGAACAAGATCCCGAGATACTTGAACTCCTCCACCTGAGGCAGGACTTCTCCACCCACCCGGAGAAGGCATGCCACCCTTTTCCGGTCGAGAACCATGGCCTCGGTCTTGGAGGTGCTGATTCTCATCCCTGCCGCGTCGCACTCGGCCGCAAACCGCCCCAGCACATGCTGGAGGTCCCGGTCCGATGAAGCCAACAGGACAACATCATCTGCAAAAAGCAGAGATGAAATCCTGAGGTTCCCAAACCGGATCCCCTCCGGCCCCTGGCTGCGCCTAGAAATCCTGTCCATAAAAATTATGAACAGGACCGGTGACAAAGGGCAGCCCTGCCGGAGTCCAACATGCACCGGGAACAAGTCTGACTTACTGCCGGCAATGCGAACCAGACTCCTGCTTCGATCATACAGAGACCGGACAGCCCTTAGTAGAGGGGCAAAAAAATGACCTTGAAAAACAGAAATTATTCCTAAAAGCAGGGCAGAAAAAAATATCCCGAATAACAGGGCAAAAAAATATTAAATACCACGAAAAACCGAAAAAATTAGAGCGAAAAAAACAATGTTTTTTTTTTTCCAAGTGAATGCAATACGCTTCCCTATATTGGGACCTCATCTTTGAAATCAGAACACAGAATAATTCCAGAAGGAAAAGTTTAAGAAAAATGATGTCGACTGAACAGTTACGGTATATTTTTCTGTTTCATTCAGGCAATGCTATCCCTGTTTACATACTACAGCGGGAATGGCTGGGATAACATTGTGCAAGATGGCGTCACTTCTGTTGGGGTGGACCAGCAGGTATGTTTACATGAAATAGGCCTGATTTATAATTACATCACTGCTCAAGAACCACGAACAAGCTGAATCACAAACTGACTTAATGGGCATTGCAGAAATCAGGTCTTTTTTCTTGAGGTTTGCTCATTTTAAGCAGAATTTGGTGATCTGTAAAAGCAAGTGAAATATTAAATGTAATAGTGTACAAATTTACGGTTGTAGCCTCCCCTCTTTCACTTGCTTTAGCTCAAAAGTGACTCCCTCTATCAATAATTTCCTGTTATTGCTGAAGGAAAATAGAAACATTTACTTAAACCAGTTCTAAGGTTGAAATTGCTTGTTGAGATGCAATGAGTGCATAAACGTAACTGTGCAAGAGGACACAGTGTATTAAAATAGTCTTTATTCATCTATGTGCTCTCTTTTCAGCCCAGGTGTGACCATGTACCATGGACAATCTTGTATTTCTTCTCCTTCTGGATAATGTGCAAATTATTCTATGCTTCTTACATTGTCATGATAATACATACTTTCCAAGAATGTCGGCTAATCATGATCCAAGGAGCTGAAGTGCCAAGAGAAATAGAAGAAGAAGATTCAGGAGACCAGTCAGCCTGAGAGGATGGTAAGTATCCTGGAGCAGTGGATCTCAACATTTTTGGGGTCCTGGACCGCCCGCAAAGTCTGTTATCTTTTTCTTTTCCGATGGCTCAGAGTCTGCTACTTTCTGCTACATTATTGCAATTTGAAGAGCTAACTTGAACTTTGCAAGTTAGTGAGCGTTGCCCCCAACGGTTTCCTGCATATATTTCACGATAAAAGCATTTTTTGAGAAATGAATGGCATATGCCCACTGAAAGGATGCAGATGCAGATTGTGTTACGTTTGTATTAACAGTGTCAAGCAGTAACTTCAACAATGCTAACGGGTGCAAGATTTCTTATTAAAATACAATGAATGATGATTGTGAAAGAGAAAAAGAAGGTCATGTTACCCTCTGTAGTTTAGGTAGATAAAGGTCTCGGTCACATTTGAATAAAATAGGTCACATACATAAACACACAAAGTTATTGTTGGCACTTCAAGATTTGAACTGTCAGTATTGAAGTAGCTTCAGCTCTGTGGGGCGTTGTAATAACCCTGTGCGTGTGTGTGTTTTCAGTCTGTGGAGAGGGTTATAAAGTATGCCTTCGACATACTCATGGTCACCTTGGTCAGTCAGGCCCTGCTGAAGATTGTGGCGTTTGGAATAATGGGATTCCTGGAAGACAAGTGACACCCTGCAATAAGTGGGAGTTCTTCTGATCCTCGTTTACGTTACTTTGTCAAGTGTTTTACAGTTTCTTGTGTGTTTAGATGGAACCAACGGGATGTTGTTAACCTCTTGGTCTTCTCCGTCACTATTATTCTTCGCTTGTTAAAAATGGCACACCTCATTCCTTTTAATCCTGCCCTCCTGGGAGTCATCAGAATACCCAGACTTGAGGAAGGTACATACATGCTCCTACACAAATGCACAAGGAAATCGCTTTAGTTACAAAGACCTCTTTGGATGAGAGCTGTTTAATGCACGTTCAGTTTCCGTTCTCAAACTTATCCTTCTTGCCCGTTAACACCAATTATTTTCCAAATGAAAATCATCATTTTTCTTTTAAAGTTGTGCAAATGTAATTATTTTTTCTGAGGATCTGAATCTGAGGATCCAATTTCAAACCTGTTATGCTGGTGTCTGTATCAATTTGAAAATGTTATGTTATATTATAAATTGTTATTTTATATCAATTTCTTTATTATTCTTATATTTTGGATTCTTTGTTATTATTGTTACTCATTGTTATTGTTGGATATTTGATCATATATTGTATTATTTCATTTGTTACATCATAAGTATGTTTGTTTATCTATTATTAGTATTTTATCTTTTGTTATTACTATTATTCTTAGATATTTGATGCGTACATATATTGTATGTACATGTATTGTTGTATTTATTCATGACTATTTAGAATTAAAGGTCAGTTTGAGTGTGCATTAATGGTCTCCCTGTGTCAGCCATGTGACATTGGGTAACTTGCCCATGATGTGTTAAACTTTTCACCTTTTATGTCACCCAATATCAGCTGAAATAGCCTAGAGACCCCGTGACTCTACAGAAAAAAAGTAAATAAATAGATGTACTATTTCAGTTAGCCACAAGAGAGGGATAGAGTCCTACATAAAGCTGTCTACTTCTCAGGGACAGGGCCGATAACGTCTGTGTTATGTAATCATTAAATTAATATTATTTTTGTACTATTTTATTGGCTTTTTTTGTTTGTTTTTTTACTGCACTTTATGGTTTCATGTGTCATTTACAATATGCAAATATCTTTTCTCATAATCATAAAAAGAAATAAATCCAGAGAACAATTGATATCGATCTGTATTCAGATACAATGAGATTATCCTTTATTTCTCCCTCAATGGGGACATTCACTTTGTGCAGCAGCAGTACACTTAACACACACACGCAGGGAGGGGTAAAAAACAGGAAAAAATATATAATTACAGAATATAAACAGTATCTACATTGGAATGAAAAATAAAAGTAGAGCAGTACAGGAAATAAAGAAAAACATGATGATGTTTATGAGGTAGACAGATATTGCACATGTTAGTATTGTCCAGCAGGCCTGGTTGTGGAGTCTGATGGCAGCGGGGAGGAAGGATCTGCGATGCCTCTCAGTGATGCATCTCAGGTGACGAAGCCGGTCGCTGATGGAGCTCTCCAGGGCTCTGACAGTCTCATGAAGGGGGTGGGAGACATTGTCCATGATGGAGGACAGTTTCCCCCACCACCTCCACAGGATGGAGACTGCAGCCCAGGACAGAAACGACTTTCCTCACCACTTTGTCCAGTCTCTTCCTCTCTGCTGCTGTGATGCTGCTGCTCCAGCAGACCACACCATAAAAGATGGCCAACGCCACCACACAGTCATAGAAGGTCCTCAGGAGGCCGTCCCTCACTCCAAAGGTCCTCAGGATGACGTCCTTCACTCCAAAGGTCCTCAGGAGTCCGCCCCTCAAAGGTCCTCACGAGGACGTCCCTCACTCCAAAGGACCTCAGGAGGACGTCCCTCACTCCAAAGGACCTCAGGAGGACGTCCCTCACTCCAAAGGTCCTCAGGAGGCCGTCCCTCACTCCAAAGGTCCTCAGGAGGACGTTTCTCACTCCAAAGGACCTCAGGAGGACGTCCCTCACTCCAAAGGTCCTCAGGAGGCCGTCCCTCACTCCAAAGGACCTCAGGAGGACGTTTCTCACTCCAAAGGACCTCAGGAGGACGTCCCTCACTCCAAAGGTCCTCAGGAGGCCGTCCCTCACTCCAAAGGACCTCAGGAGGACGTCCCTCACTCCAAAGGTCCTCACGAGGACGTCCCTCACTCCAAAGGACCTCAGGAGGACGTCCCTCACTCCAAAGGTCCTCAGGAGGCCGTCCCTCACTCCAAAGGTCCTCAGGAGGACGTTTCTCACTCCAAAGGACCTCAGGAGGACGTCCCTCACTCCAAAGGTCCTCAGGAGGCCGTCCCTCACTCCAAAGGACCTCAGTCTGCGCAGCAAGTGGAGTCTGCTTTGGCCTTTCTTGTAGAGTGCCTATGTGTTTATGGTCCAGGCCAGTTTTTTGTTCAGGTTAACAGTGACACCCAGGTACTTGTACGAGTCCACTATCTCTATGTCCGTTCCCTGAATGTTCACCGGAGAGGGGTGGACTTTGCGCCGGCGGAAGTCTGCTGATGAACACATTCAGACTGAAAACATTCAGATGAATGCATCTACAATTATTTGAGCTTGTCAATTTTTTTGGAGTGAAAATTAAGTTGCTTAACGTACCTATGGTGGTGAAACCTGCTACAGTATAAGATTATTAGTTTTTAGTGTTAGGGAGATGACTTATCAAAATTAATGTAGTGTCAAAAGACATTGTTTTTGGTTTGATGTCCGGTGGTACTCCATCTAACTTTTAATACTGATATTGAAAACTCAGAGGATGGTCCTTCTAAAGTTTCAACTTTGAAAGTTCCTTACTCAGACCATGAACAAGATTATGTAACTTTAAGCTCAAAAGAGTTAAAGAATTGATCTTTGAAACATGTTAGTCAAACCAAAGAGCAGTTTTATACGCACATGTATCTTAAAACTAAGAAAATCTTATGGTTAACTTTTGGGGAAATGTGTCTAGTGAAGTGCTCTGAGATACCATTTTGTTTGTTTGTTTTCCTTTTGGTCAGGGTTGCCACTTGTGACTGAACAATGTGGTTCCCTTGTGTGAATGAGCTTGCACTTTCAGCTATTTCACACATATGCACAGATACACATACATACCCAACAGTAATTTCATGCCTATGGCATATATCACATTTAAAAGAACACACACAATCATGCTTTTAATCCACTTGTTCTCTTGCATTCTGGGTTTCAAAATTACCTCAATACAACTGGAGTCTTTGACTCTCCAAAGCAGCAATGCAAACTTGGTGCTCTATGCAAATATCTGCTAGGTAAGGTCATTCGGATAGTGTCCACAGACTGGGGTGGACGTAGGTGTTCGGGGAGTTCCAGATGTGGAGGTTCAGGGAGGGAGTTCCAGATGTGGAGGTTCAGGGAGGGAGTTCCAGATGTGGAGGTTCAGGGAGGGAGTTCCAGATGTGGAGGTTCAGGGAGGGAGTTCCAGATGTGGAGGTTCAGGGAGGGAGTTCCAGATGTGGAGGTTCAGGGAGGGAGTTCCAGATGTGGAGGTTCAGGGAGGGAGTTCCAGATGTGGAGGTTCAGGGAGGGAGTTCCAGATGTGGGGGGCAGCGGAGCAGAAGGCTCTTGTAGAAAGGCACGTAATTACTCATTTATATTTACAATACTAATACACTTACATACACTTTTACAATAAGATGTAAAAAGGCATGTAATGACTAATATTTAGAAATTAAAAAAAAGAAAAACACCCATAACAATAACAATATTCCCAAAAGGATGAAGGTTTAAAAAAAAAAAAAAGCTTCTAAACCCAAACGCAAAAACATAAAACAGCAAAAATGTTACCACCTACTAAACTAAACACAACTACCGTATTGGCCTGAATATAAGACAGCGTATTTTGCATTGAAATAAGACTGAAAAAATGGGGGTCGTCTTACATTCTTGGTCTAGACATTATACCCATTCACAACGCTAGATGGAGCCAGATATCTTTAAAGCGAATGCTGAACTTAACTCCCCAGGCCAAAGGGAACCCCTGTCACGAAGAAGAAAAATAAAAAATAGCAGTAAGAAAGAAAAGAGAAGAAAATAAGATAAGACATAATAGAAAATTGAGAAACGTAGCGACAATCTGGAAAAAAGTGGGTCGAAGATCGGCCAGGTTAACCGGCAGCAGAGGAGAAGTTATGATGCAAACTTCAAGATGATGATGAATGGGGCAAAGTAACATGCTTTTTCTCTCCAATATATTGTTATAATCATTTGTTTCAGATGTACTGTAATTATTTTCTGTATAAAAATTGAATTTGGTGTTCAAAAAGTCTCTTTTCAAACTAGAGTCTTGAAAAAGAGGGGGTCGTCTTATAATCAGGGTCGTCTTATATTCGGGCCAATACGGATGAACTTTTAAGAAGCAGGAGGGTCCTTATTTTTTTTTGCTTTTTCTTTAGCACTTTTTCTCCAATACAGCCCTCCATTCATCATACGATTGTGTCTCTGTTTCTCCACAGGACCAGTTGCCGAAATACTGCCTGTGTGATGGCGTTTTTCTGCTTTTTTTGCACTTGCTGCAAATAACCACATCTGTCTTTTTTGTGTATTTCCTTTTTCCTTGGGCTGTGTGCTCTTCTACCTGTTTCCTTCGTCTGCTTTCATTGTGTGCTTGTGTCTGGGTGGACAGTGATGATAAAGGTATGAAAGTATGTATTGTGAGCATCCAAGCGCAGCCGTCACCTGTGAGGATGCAGCCCCTGACGGGACAACGTAGCCAGGTGGCAGTTGTGACAGGAAGTGCAGCTGTGGATGGGGCTGTGGAGTTGGGAAGATGGCTTGGGGTTGTGGCCTCCCTTTCAGTTTTGCTTCCTCAGCAGTATTAGGTGGCAATATGAATTGATGAGGCGGAAGTAAACTGGCTGAAAACAGGGAGGGGTCTTTCTGTAACGTTGAAGGTTTTTCTGGTCCAGCCATGGGTGGATCTGGAGCTGGGATTACCTGGAGCAGAATGTTTTGTTCCTGTCCCCTGCTGTGCCTGCTGTACCTGTATAAAATAAATATATAAGAAGATGAGTACTTTCTTTTCAAGGCTGTAATTACCTTGAAAATGCATGTAAATGAAAGGTAAAGTGAAATCTCTGTAAACCTGTCAGCAGCAATAAAGGTGAAAGATAACACCTTTGTTTTCATTGTAAATCCATTGTTTTGGTGCAAAATTGTACAGATTCTGTCATTGTTCAAATCGTTCTGTACTAAACTGTATAGTATGCTGAGGTCCTCACCATTGTGTGAGTGTGGCAGCGTTTACTTCGGGGAGCTGGATGGTGGTCTCACTCATCACTCTACCGTGTGTTATCAGACACTCTCGGATGTGCTTGTACAAACGAGCCACCACTGTGAACCGGGACACCTTTTTCCCGTCACAGTGCACAGCATTTGGGTAGAGAGTGTCAGGAAGACGCCTCCACCACCCTGTTACAGTCACTGAGCTTCAGGAAGACGCCTCCACCACCCTGTTACAGTCACTGAGCTTCAGGAAGACGCCTCCACCACCCTGTTACAGTCACTGAGCTTCAGGAAGACGCCTCCACCACCCTGTTACAGTCACTGAGCTTCAGGAAGACGCCTCCACCACCCTGTTACAGTCAGGCCACTGAGCTGGACTGCAGGCCCCGATGAAAGATCTGAAAAATACAATCCCATACATACTATTAAAACACAACTTTTTTCAGTGTTATTATTTTGTAATTAGATATTTTGAATTGTTAATATATTTTTTAAACAGTCAAGACCTTGTTCTTGCTTAGTTTATCTACCTGCTGGTGCTCTGATGCTTCTATGGTGTCAGTTAAGTTCAGGCTTCCATCTGCCCGTCTCCTAAAACGCAGCTCCACTAGATTCAAAAATAAAAAAAAAAGTGTATGAATAAAATGCAATACTTTTGAACAATTGGAACATCAGTCACACAGACACATAGTAACTGTGTCTGTTTATTAGCAAATACAAATGTAAGACTGTAGTGTGGATTATCTCATGCTAAACAGTGAATGAATGTCTGCAAGTACCACCATGATTCCCCCAGGGGATGGAGAGTTGTAGTTTATTCCCATTCTACCATATACACTGTATTTACTAATTAATGCTATTGTTTTTAATATTAAAAACAGGGATTGAAAATATCTATGGTTTATAACAATGGATTGTACAGATTTATTGCCAATTTGGAGGAAAACTCCTTTATGTTTTGTTAGATTGATCTACAAAGCCAAATGATGCTCATCCGATTTACTCCTATATCCGATTTTCAATCATAATTCGCCAAGGTTTGTTCATAAAAAGTTGATGATGCTTTGTTCTCTTTTTGCACTGCATTGTATTGTTTATCCGTACATAACTTTACATTCACAGGATTTAGCATCCGTCCCAAAACCACCTTTACGAGTAACATCACCGTTAATGGCATGTACTTTACAGAGCTATGGCACAGGTCTTCCTATAAAAATGTATTTGCATTTACTTCTGAAACGTCCGGAAAATGTGTAGGGGGAGGATTTGCTGTAGTCGGAACAATCTTCAGGCTGGTTTTTCTGAACAATCTTCAGGCTGGTTTTTCTGAACAATCTTCAGGCTGGTTTTTCTGAACAATCTTCAGGCTGGTTTTTCTGAACAATCTTCAGGCCTTCAGAGCCTGTACTCGTTCCTGATTGGTCAATTTCTGGATGTCGCCGGGACATCCAGAAATTGACCGAGCCCTGATTGGTCGGAGCTGTTACCTCTTGGTTAATTCTTGGATAGATGCAGGGACGTGATTGGCTGTCACAACCAAGAATAACGGTGCCCTTTTCTTATTATTTTTTGAGTATAAAAGGCAGGAGACCACCTGGGGGTATAAAAGCTGTGGCTGCGCTGAATTCTTCAGTTCAGTTAACACTGGGACCAGTAAAAGCTCTGACGATCAACGTTTTTATTGATTCTTTCAGGTGGGTGAATATTACATAAGCATTACTACCGTTTGTCAATATTGTTAGCTTTTTATTTAGTGTACTGTCGCATTATAACGTGTATTTTGTTAGCGGTGTTTGCGCTAGTTTGGTTTAAACCGGGACGGGTTAGCACCAGCCTGCTGGTCAAATTAATGTTACAATGTCAATTGGAGTCGGATGTAACGTTTGTCTGACTCAACTGATACATATGAGTACGATATAATTTAAGAGTGTTTTGTTATTTTATTGATTTTCTCCTAACGGTTATTAATTTTCCGCCAGCTGATCAGCAGCGCTGTAATTTACCGTTGCCAAGGCAACCAGGCAGCGCGCACGCTGTAATACGTCACATGTAAACAAAGAGGATAAATGGGAGAGATCATATTATTGATGTAATTGTTGTGTGACTAAAATCATAAGGGAATAATATAATTGTTTTATATAGATAATAATAAGAATTGTAGATAATATAAATATAGAATTGATCATTTTTAATAGCCTACGTTTATTTATAACCACCTATTTTATGTTTATTGTGATTCTATTAGCTTATTGATTTTACATTGAAATATTTACTGAATGTATTGTTATTAGCGTATTTTGAAATATTGAGATTTTTATATAATACTGTGATTTTGATATTATATTGTTACTGTTATATTGTCATTTGGTCCAAATAAGTTCAGTTGGCAGTTAACACTGGGACCAGTAAAAGCCACTGACGATCAGCCAACTCACATTTTCGTTTTTTATTTATTCTTTCAGAATAAATTATTTTCTAAAATATGTCACCCTATGAGTCAGCTTGCACTCTGTGGTCGTAACGTATGCTTGTTTGTGTTCCAGGATGGTTAACAGGTACTCAAAGCTGATGCTGACTCTGACCGTTTCAATCAATTTCACCAGTGGCCTGTTTATTCTTCATTGTATCTTCTTCTTTTTTTTTGCCTCGGTCGGAATGGTGGTAAGTTTCACTAATTGTCTTTTACCTTCATTGACCAGCAGTCAGTAAGGCAGTAATCCTCAGCAGTGTACCTTCTTTGGGCTTTCATTAGCACAGTAGACGTGCTAGTTTTAATGCAGTAGAGAAAAAATAAGGACTGTGGTAAAATAAAGCCACTAATACTCTGTATTTTTCTTTAACATTAGTTGTTCAAAGGGACGTTCTATCATTGTGTTGGGAAGGACTTAACAAACATTGTCAACAAGTCAGACTGCCTATCAGCAAACTATCGCTGGGAGAACAAGGTGCACAACTTTGACAACATACAACAGGTAGAGACCGAAACACTCAAACTACTTTACACTACTCAAGATGTGTGAGAAGGAGAAAAAAACTAAGTCGGATCCATATCGTTGCTAGACACGGTCATATTGGTATGGAGGCGTATTACATTCACTTGGAAAAAGTAAAAAAGCTCTGTTTTTCGCTTGAATTTTTTTCTATTTTTTGTGGTAATTTTTTCCATCCTGTTTTTCGGTGTAACCCCGCCCCAGCTTTGAAAGTATCTGAAACAATCACATTCATTCCTTTATTGAGAGCTTGATTTAATGGAAGCAAACATGTACGACTTGTTTAGTTTAATCAAGTTTTACTTTTATCTGGGTTTAAGACACTGGGAGATAGTTCTGTCTTTAAGCCATATAGAGGGTATTACCATTAGTTTGTCGACATTATGCAGACACCTGAGGAGTATGTAAAGCTCATTCAGATCTCCTCTACATAGCAATGTTTCTCCAGGAGCAGTTGAACAGATATGGCATGCTCCATGGATTCAAGATGATGCATCTGAAATGCATTCAGGCTGGTTTTGTGGTGGCCAAGAGATGATCAGGAGACTGCTGAAAATATTAGGTCTGCACAGTATACAGCTGAGGAGACGGAATCGCCTTTGGCAGTGTACGGGCAAAGAAATGACTTTGAAAAACAGAAAAATTATTCCTAAAAGCAGGGCAGGAAAAAATATCCCGAATAACAGGGCAAAAAAATATTAAATACCACAAAAAACAGAAAAAATGAGAGCGAAAAAAACCATGTTTTTTTTTTTTCCAAGTGAATGCAATACGCTTCCCTATATTGGGACCTCATCTTTGAAATCAGAACACAGAATAATTCCAGAAGGAAAAGTTTAAGAAAAATGATGTCGACTGAACAGTTACGGTATATTTTTCTGTTTCATTCAGGCAATGCTATCCCTGTTTACATACTACAGCGGGAATGGCTGGGATAACATTGTGGACGATGCCGTCACTTCTGTTGGGGTGGACCAGCAGGTATGTTTACATGAAATAGGCCTGATTTATAATTACATCACTGCTCAAGAACCACGAACAAGCTGAATCACAAACTGACATAATGGGCATTGCAGAAATCAGGTCGTTTTCTTGAGGTTTGCTTATTTTAAGCAGAATTTGGTGATCTGTAGAAGCAAGTGAAATATTAAATGTAATAGTGTACAAATTTACGGTTGTAGCCTCCCCTCTTTCACTTGCTTTAGCTCAAAAGTGACTCCCTCTATCAATAATTTCCTGTTATTGCTGAAGGAAAATAGAAACATTTACTTAAACCAGTTCTAAGGTTGAAATTGCTTGTTGAGATGCAATGAGTGCATAAACGTTAACTGTGCAAGAGGACACAGTGTATTAAAATAGTCTTTATTCATCTATGTGCTCTCTTTTCAGCCCATGTGGGACCATGTACCATGTCCATGGACCATCTTGTATTTCTACTCCTTCTGGATAATGTGCAAATTATTCTATGCTTTTTACCTTGTCATGATAATACATACTTTCCAAGAATGTCGGCTAATCATGAACCAAGGAGCTGAAGTGCCAAGAGAAATAGAAGAAGAAGATTCAGGAGACCAGTCAGCCTGAGAGGATGGTAAGTATCCTGGAGCAGTGGATCTCAACATTTTTGGGGTCCTGGACCACCTGCAAAGTCTGTTATCTTTTTCTTTTCCGATGGCTCAGAGTCTGCTACTTTCTGCTACATTATTGCAATTTGAAGAGCTAACTTGAACTTTGCAAGTTAGTGAGCGTTGCCCCCAACGGTTTCCTGCATATATTTCACGATAAAAGCATTTTTTGAGGAATGAATGGCATATGCCCACTGAAAGGATGCAGATGCAGATTGTGTTACGTTTGTATTAACAGTGTCAAGCAGTAACTTCAACAATGCTAACGGGTGCAAGATTTCTTATTAAAATACAATGAATGATGATTGTGAAAGAGAAAAAGAAGGTCATGTTACCCTCTGTAGTTTAGGTAGATAAAGGTCTCGGTCACATTTGAATAAAATAGGTCACATACATAAACACACAAAGTTATTGTTGGCACTTCAAGATTTGAACTGTGTCAGTATTGAAGTAGCTTCAGCTCTGTGGGGGGTTGTAATAACCCTGTGCGTGTGTGTGTTTTCAGTCTGTGGAGAGGGTTATAAAGTATGCCTTCGACATACTCATGGTCACCTTGGTCAGTCAGGCCCTGCTGAAGATTGTGGCGTTTGGAATAATGGGATTCCTGGAAGACAAGTGACACCCTGCAATAAGTGGGAGTTCTTCTGATCCTCGTTTACGTTACTTTGTCAAGTGTTTTACAGTTTCTTGTGTGTTTAGATGGAACCAACGGGTGTTGTTCTCCTCTTGGTCTTCTCCGTCACTATTATTCTTCGCTTGTTAAAAATGGCACACCTCATTCCTTTTAATCCTGCCCTCCTGGGAGTCATCAGAATACCCAGACTTGAGGAAGGTACATACATGCTCCTACACAAATGCACAAGGAAATCGCTTTAGTTACAAAGACCTCTTTGGATGAGAGCTGTTTAATGCACGTTCAGTTTCCGTTCTCAAACTTATCCTTCTTGCCCGTTAACACCAATTATTTGCCAAATGAAAATCATCATTTTTCTTTTAAAGTTGTGCAAATGTATTTATTTTTTCTGAGGATCTGAATCTGAGGATCCAATTTCAAACCTGTTATGCTGGTGTCTGTATCAATTTGAAAATGTTATGTTATATTATAAATTGTTATTTTATATCGATTTCTTTATTATTCTTATATTTTGGATTCTTTGTTATTATTTTTACTTATTGTTATTGTTGGATATTTGATCATATATTGTATTATTTCATTTGTTACATCATAAGTATGTTTGTTTATCTATTATTAGTATTTTATCTTTTGTTATTACTATTATTCTTATATTTGATGCGTACATATATTGTATGTACATGTATTGTTGTATTTACTCATGACTATTTAGAATTAAAGGTCAGTTTGAGTGCATTAATGGTCTCCCTGTGTCAGCCATGTGACATCGGGTAACTTGCCCATGATGTGTTAAACTTTTCACCTTTTATGTCACCCCATATCAGCTGAAATAGCCTAGAGACCCCGTGACTCTACAGAAAAAAAGTAAATAAATAGATGTACTATTTCAGTTAGCCACAAGAGAGGGATAGAGTCCTACATAAAGCTGTCTACTTCTCAGGGACAGGGCCGATAACGTCTGTGTTATGTAATCATTAAATTAATATTATTTTTGTACTATTTTATTGGCTTTTTTTGTTTGTTTTTTTTACTGCACTTTATGGTTTCATGTGTCATTTACAATATGCAAATATCTTTTCTCATAATCATAAAAAGAAATAAATCCAGAGAACAATTGATATCGATCTGTATTCAGATAAAATGAGATTATCCTTTATTTCTCCCTCAATGGGGACATTCACTTTGTGCAGCAGCAGTACACTTAACACACACACGCAGGGAGGGGTAAAAAAAGTAAAAAATATATAATTACGAAATATAAACAGTATCTACATTGGAATGAAAAATAAAAGTAGTGCAGTCAAGGAAATAAAGAAAAATAGTTAAAAAAAATAGGTAGGATGTTTATGAGGTAGACAGATATTGCACATGTTAGTATTGTCCAGCAGGCCTGGTTGTGGAGTCTGATGGCAGCGGGGAGGAAGGACCTGCGATGCCTCTTTGTGACGCATCTCAGGTGACGAAGCCGGTCGCTGATGGAGCTCTCCAGGGCTCTGACAGTCTCATGAAGGGGGTGGGAGACATTGTCCATGATGGAGGACAGTTTCCCCCACCACCTCCACAGGATGGAGACTGCAGCCCAGGACAGAGCCGGCTTTCCTCACCACTTTGTCCATTCTCTTCCTCTCTGCTGCTGTGATGCTGCTGCTCCAGCAGACCACACCATAAAAGATGGCCGACGCCACCACACAGTCATAGAAGGTCCTCAGGAGGCCGTCCCTCACTCTTAATGTCCTCAGGAGGCCGTTCCTCACTCCAAAGATCCTCAGGAGGCCGTTCCTCACTCCAAAGATCCTCAGGAGGCCGTTCCTCACTCCAAAGGTCCTCAGGAGGCCGTCCCTCACTCCAAAGGTCCTCAGGAGGCCGTCCCGCACTCCAAAGGTCCTCAGGAGGCCGTCCCTCACTCCAAAGGTCCTCAGGAGGCCGTCCCTCACTCCAAAGGTCCTCAGGAGGCCGTCCCTCACTCCAAAGGTCCTCCGTCTGCGCAGCCGGTGGAGTCTGCGTTGGCCTTTCTTGTAGAGTGCCTGAGTGTTTACAGTCAAGGCCAGTTTTTTGTTCAGGTGAACAGTGACACCCAGGTACTTGTACGAGTCCACTATCTCTATGTCCGTTCCCTGAATGTTCACCGGAGAGGGGGGACTTTGTGCCGGCGGAAGTCTGCTGATGAACACATTCAGACTGAAAACATTCAGATGAATGCATCTACAATTATATGAGCTTGTCAATTTTTTTGGAGTGAAAATTAAGTTGCTTAACGTGCTACAGTATAAGATTATTAGTTTTTAGTGTTAGGGAGATGACTTATTAAAATTAATGTAGTGTCAAAAGACATTGTTTTTGGTTTGATGTCCGGTGGTACTCCATCTAACATTTAATACTGATATTGAAAACTCAGAGGATGGTCCTTCTAAAGTTTCAACTTTGAATGTTCCTTACTCAGACCATGAACAAGATTATGTAACTTTAAGCTCAAAAGAGTTAAAGAATTGATCTTTGAAACAAGTTAGTCAAACCAAAGAGCAGTTTTATACGCACATGTATCTTAAAACTAAGAAAATCTTATGGTTAACTTTTGGGGAAATGTGTCTAAGTGAAGTGCTCTGAGATATCATTTTGTTTGTTTGTTTTCCTTTTGGTCAGGGTTGCCACTTGTGACTGAACAATGTGGTTCCCTTGTGTGAATGAGCTTGCACTTTCAGCTATTTCACACATATGCACAGATACACATACATACCCAACAGTAATTTCATGCCTATGGCATATATCACATTTAAAAGAACACACAATCATGCTTTTAATCCACTTGTTCTCTTGCATTCTGGGTTTCAAAATTACCTCAATACAACTGGAGTCTTTGACTCTCCAAAGCAGGAATACAAACTTGGTGCTCTATGCAAATATCTGCTAAGGTCATTCGGATATGACACACAAAAATGCAAATAAGGGCGAAGCACAAGAGAATCAGATCTCCCCTTCCAAACCCTTCACCATTAAAGCATCATTCTGATTTTATTACTACTGTTTTTTTAAAGTTCCATTTAAATCTAAGTTATGCAATTCATGATGATATATAACATTAATGAGAATTCAGAAAATACAGTTTTGCTGTACATGACTAATATGAAACGACATTTTATTGTATGAGAATCTAATTTTGGTTCCAGTCAACGGGTCTTCATTAGATATCCTGATACATCTTGGTAAATATTTACTCAATTCTTCACATTTAATGTCCACATTAAGACTGTCATCTTTCATAATTTCTTCCCCATTTGATTTGATCATATTCCTAAAATCCATTTTTATTATATTCAGTTTCCTGACCTGTCCTAATTTTCCTGACCATAGATATAAAGTTTATGTTGATATTCTAACTCTTGCCAAATATAGTTCAACACCAAGTTGTCCTAAACGTATGATCCAGAAAGCAGCTAAAGATTCTATCTGTATGGTTTTTCATACACAGCCACGTGTTATGGGTGTGCCGACACATTTCCATACAATTGAAATCTAACTACATTTGTCAGACAGCACTGTACACCAAAACCTCCAGACACAGACAGTTTGTTCCCCCAAGCTGTTGCTCTGATGAACTCTCATCACTCAGAGTCTCAGAGTAATCAATCACTGTGCAATAATAGTAACAATAATAATAACCACAATCATATGCTGTAACGATGCATCTTTCAATAACCATGTCTACCTCATATTGCTGCACCTTTCATTTAAAAAAAAAAATGTAAATATGTTAATAAGAGCTGTCCTTACAAACACCAGGAAACTGGACCACATTACACCGGTCATGAAATCACTACACTGGCTTCCAATGAGTCAAAGGATAGAGTTTAAAATATTACTGCTGGTCTACAAAGCACTGAATGGTCTTGGACCAAAATACATGGTTGATCTGTTAGTTCCTATGAAGCTCCCAGACCCCTGAGGTTCATCTGGATCTGGTTTGTTGTGGTTCCCAAGAACCAGAACCAAGCCAGATGAGGCAGCGTTCAGTTATTCTGCTCCTCACCGGTGGAACAAACTTCCTGTAGACCTGAGGTCTGCTCCAACTGTCAGCTCATTTAAATCAGGCCTAAAAACATTACTGTTTACTGAAGCGTACTCTTAAATTAAATACTTACCTGCTGTATTCTACTGCCCTTATTTTTTAACAACTTGTGCTTTTTATTATTTTACCTCTTTTCTTATCATTTTATTTCATTTATTTGTTATTTACTGTTTAATTGTGTCTTGCCGTTTTTAATGTTGATGTAAAGCCCTTTTAATTATTTTAATTGTGTTGAATTGTGCTATAGAAATAAACTTGCCTTACCTTGCCTTGCCTGTCATGTTTCTATGGAAGAGTATTAGGGCCAGGCAGGAGAAAAATTAAAATATTTTAGAGGAAGATTTTGTTTTTTCATTATGCACTTTGAGAAAAAAGTCCAAATGTCGAGAAAAAAGTCTAAATGTCGAAAAAAAAGTCTAAATGTCGAGATTAATGTTGAAGTACAATTTCGAGAAAAAAGTTGAAATGTCGAGAAAAAAGTTGAAATGTCGAGAAAAAAGTCGAAATGTGGAGATTAATGTTGAAGTACAATTTCGAGAAAAAAGTTGAAATGTCGAGATTAAAGTTGAAGTACAATTTTGAGAAAAAAGTCAAAATGTTGAGAAAAAAGTCGAAATGTGGAGAATAATGTTGAAGTACAATTTTGCCTTCATTCACGAAATTGTATTTCAACTTTATTATCGAAATCTCGACTTTATTTTTCGAAATTTCGATTTTATTCACGAAATCTCGACTTTATTTTTCGAAATTTCGATTTTATTCACGAAATTTCGACTTTATTCTTGAAATTGTACTTCAACATTATTCTCGACATTTCGACTTTTTTCTCGACATTTCTGTAATGATAACAGCAAATGAGATTTGCTTGGTATCTGTTGGTTATGGAATACTGCTTATAAATCCAGACAGTAGGGGGCGCACAGCGTCTGAGCAGATCAACTGACGAAGTAGAACCGTTGACGGTCGACGCGTCAAATGTACGCAGGATACGCAGGATACGCGAGACGTGACGTCACGCGTATCCTGCGTCTCGCGTACGCGTTCTGAACTGCAAGTATAAACGCGGCTTTAGAGTCGTCCTGCCTGTAACTGCTTTGGAGAACAACTGCTACCTAAATAAACCTGCCTGCATCTTCAAGTAACCGTGTTGTTATTGAACCCACACCACACAAAAACAATACAATTTCGACTTTTTTCTCGAAGTGCATAATGAAAAAAAAATCTACCTCCTCTAAAACATTATTTTTATTTTTCTCCTGCCTGGCACTAATAGCCTACTCTTCCACGTATGTGTCTATTTACTGTACAGTGAGCGAAAATAATCCAGTCAAATCCCCTTTCTTGTTTGATCTGACTTGGCAAAATAAACTTGATTCTGATTCCGATTCTCTGCACTACAAGTGACGGTGGAATAAAGGCTGATTTATGGTTCCACGTTACACCAACGCAGAGCCTACGGCGTAGGGTACGCGGGCTCTGCGTCGATGTAATATTGTACATCCAGGGGCGTCAATTGGGTATGGCAAGGTACGGCAGCCGCCACACCTTTGCTTCAAGGGTTAAATGTAAATGTTTGTTTTTTCAAATACATTTATGGAATTACTCTGTCTCTTTGTATTGATTATTCTATTACTTAATTGTAATACTCTGATAAATATCAGTGGTATTTAATTTATATGAATGGTTATTTCATACAGATAAGATGTTTAAGTGTATAATAATTTATGTTTAAAAATTATTGACTTAAAACAAAACGAAAAAACATCATTTCATGGGGTGTGAATGTTTAAAAATATGTTAAAAGTAATTCTGTTACATGCGTGAGTTCATGACATTTGGGTTTTTTTACACTTCCGGAGAGGAACGGGAGAAAAGAAAAAAGAGAGGAGCAACGTGTTAATGGCGGAGACTCTGGGACTGCGTGCGCCGTGAGTGTTATCCGTGAATAAGACTGCGAACTGTAGCTGAGCTGCCAGCTCAGAGTTTGTGGGTCGGATTCACATCGGTCGCTTGAGTTTGGTGACAACGTTCTGTTGGCTGGTCGGAGCCGGGTGAACACCTGCCGTCCTCGCTGGGGAAGAACGCTGCTGCTGCGGGAGACGGGAGTTCGCTGCTGCTGCGGGAACGGAGTTCGCTGCTGCTGCGGGAACGGAGTTCGCTGCTGCTGCGGGAAACGGAGTGCTGCGTGGCTGTGGTCGGAGACAGAGGCTGCCGCGACGAGGGTGACGGAGGACGCGTCCTGGCTGCCGGGGAAGCTGGAGTGCTGCTGTGGTCGGAGACGGAGGCTGCCAGACGAGCGAGGGATCTATCAGATGCGGTTTGGTCTTGCTGTTTTCATCTACACATGGAGGTACCCTTTTCATGAGCTCCAACTAAAGCGCGCCAACGAGAGTTTAAAAAAGAGTGCACTCAAATCAAACTTAGACGTTTGAACTAAAGTAAGAAAACCATACCCCGGGGTACTTTTTGGGTTTTACTTCTCTATTGTATTTCTATTGAGAAAAGTTTGGTTGGATGTGTGTTTCTTGTTAATACATTTTCGAAAACTGAGATCTTGTGTTGGTTTTAATTGTTTTGTGTTTATTATCAGAGTACTGCATAAGAGTTTAAAGGCCTAGTGTAATTTCTCATAGCCTCTAAAGGGTAATTTAGAAGCAAGAATCATACAGTATCCTAGACTGATATTTAGAATTTGAGATGTGACTTTTACCATAAAGTGTCTGACAATAGTTAAAGCTTAATTTTCCAGCATAAAGTGGGTTTTAATACACGAGCCGGTGGTAAAAGGGTTACATTTTTGGGGGCTCGTCCGGGATTGTTTAATTTTGTTATAACTGGCCTGTTTTTCATATTATAAAAAAAAAAGAAAAAAATTCACAAAAAAAAAAAAAAAAAAAAAAAAAAATGGAAGTAGTTGAAATTGATGCCTGGTGCAAAAGGAAACAGTTGGCCTTTGAAAATGCAGTTGTTTTGAGTGATGTTGATCCAGATGTCACAGATGCAGTTCTGCTAAGAGCTTTAAGTCAGGTTAAAGTATTTGGGAAGTCCGAGATAGTCGATCGTTGTCTTGATGTAGATTCTAAAATGCAGTTTATACTGATCAAGACTTCCGCTGACTTGACTAACCAAACCCTACCTGACGTTGTTGGACTTCCTGGTGAAGCTGGTCCATGGCCTGCTAAATTGCCCACTGCTCATGCAGGAAATGAAGAGTTTCAAGCCAAACTAATGTCATTTCTGAAGACCCAAGGTAAAACTCTCACTGATGTTAGCGGCTTAATCCAACCTTCACCCCTTGACATGAACGCTGCACTGATACACGCCATCAGCTCCTTAGTGGATAAATGTAACACCACATCTGCTGATTCTCAGAGTTATCGAAAGCTGCGCATGTTCTCTGGTGTGAAACCTACGCCCAGTGGGGAGGAAGAGTATGATGCCTGGGCAGAGCAGACGACGCATTTGCTAGAAGAATGGCAGTGCAGTGACAATACAAAGAAACAGAGAATAGTGGAAAGCTTGAAAGGTCCTGCTTCCGATATTGTGAGATTCCTGAGAGTACAGAAGCCCACTGCAAGTTCATATGACTATATGCAAGCTTTGGAGACAGCTTTTGGAACAACCGAGAGTACATCTGATCTCCTGGTGAAATTTAGACACACCTATCAAAATATTGATGAAAAACTGTCTATTTACCTGTTGAGACTGGATAAACTGCTGCACTGCATCTTCAGAAAAGGAGGTTTGGTGCTATCTGACATGAATCGTTTGAGAATGGAGCAGGTCGTGAGAGGAGCTCTGCAACAAGACATGATTGCTCTTCGTCTTCGTATGACTCACAAGCTGCGAGAACCTCCTTCTTTCAATGAGTTGCTCAAAGAAGTAAGGGAGGAAGAGGACATGTTACAAAGCAGAAATGATGTCAAGAATCCAGTAATGTCACACTCTGTAACTCCTGTTTCCAACCCTGCACCTGAACCAGAAATTGATCCTGAAGTAGCAAAGCTGAAAAAAGAGATCAGTGTCATGAAAGCTGAGATGATTAGTCTTAAAGCTGCTGCAGTTGCACCACATCCAGGCACTCAGAGTCCACAGCTAGAAATTCCTGCCAAGACAATGTACAAAAAAAATGCTACCCCACAAAGGTCTGGCTATCAAGAGGATAAACCTGGAATATTTTGCTATAGATGTGGGGAGGATGGACATTTCAAGAGGGAATGTGAGGGGGAAGAAAATCTGCTAAAAGTCAATAAGCGCCTCATGAAACTGGTAAAGAAATCGGGAAACTACCGCGGGGTCCAGTAAAGGAACGGCCTGGCATCCCGGTGGTTGTAACACGTTCCACCAAGTGCAGAAACTCAGAGAGAGAAGTGAATGACACTGTTCCTAAAGGCTTAGTGGGCCCTACATCTGTCGTGTCAGTTCAGATTGAAGGCATTTATTCTAAAGCCATACTCGATTCTGGTTCTCAAGTAACTTTGTTGTACAGATCCTTCTACAACAGATATTTGACACACTTGCCATTGACATCTATCAGCTCTCTGCAGATATGGGGTCTTAGTCCTGCTGAGTACCCTTATGATGGCTATTTGTCACTTAGGCTGGAGTTTTCGGAAATGGACGTAGGAGTGAGTGAGACCATAGATGCACTTGTGTTGGTGTGTCCCGACCCAGTTGTGAGAAGCGAAGCTTCCATGCTCATAGGCACTAACACACCCACTGTGAGACGACTGCTTAGTCAATGTAGAGAAAAGGGAGGAGAAAACTTGCTGAGAACTATGTACATTCACCCAGTTTTCAGGAAAGTTTTCAGTGAGATTTCACTCCTGCCACCTGTCACTGACAATAATGAGAGAGGAACTGTGTGGTTCACCCAAACCAAACCTGTCACTCTACGGCCTGGGGGAGTTGCCAAGGTGACTGGTACACCAAGGTTTCAGGGAGTGCTGAACACTCAGACCATCCTCGTGGACTCACCTGAGGACCCTGCGAATGAGTTACGGTTTCCAGAGGAACTCCTGGTTAGACCAGAGTTACAGATGTCTACCGGTGTGATGGATAAGAAAATCACCGTTCTAGTCAGAAACATGTCCGCCCGAGAAATCACCTTGACCAGAGGAATGTCGATAGCTCATTTGTTTCCAGTCGACATCGTGGCATCTTCACCTGGGAAAACAAAGTCTGATGTGGAGTCACCTGAAAAATTGACACCCTCCTCTTTCAATTTTGGAGACTCACCAGTACCTAAGGAGTGGAAAGAGAGGTTGGTGACAAAAATGATGGAACGGAACGAGGTTTTCTCTCTGCATGAGTTTGATGTGGGATGCAGTAAAAGCACCCAGCACACTATCAGAACCACCGATGACAAACCATTTCGTGAGAGGTCTCGTCGGCTGCCGCCTGCAGATGTGGAAGCATTGAGAGAGCATCTGTTGCAGTTAAAACATGCTGGTGTTATTACAGAGTCACGCAGTCCTTACGCTTCGCCCATTGTAGTTGTGAAGAAAAAGAATGGGAAAATAAGGATGTGTGTAGATTTCAGGACTCTGAACCGTCGCACTGTTCCAGACCAATACACAGTGCCAAGAATTGAAGATGCCTTGGCTTGTCTGAGTGGAAGTAAATGGTTTAGCGTGCTCGACCTTCGTAGTGGGTACTATCAAGTGCCTATGGCAGACTCTGATAAAGACAAGACAGCTTTCATATGCCCAGCTGGATTCTTCCAATTTGAAAGAATGCCACAGGGAGTGACAGGGGCTCCTGCTACATTCCAGCGGATAATGGAACAGACTGTTGGAGACATGAATTTGCTGGAGGTATTGGTTTATCTCGACGATCTCATTGTGTTTGGAGCAACACTTGAAGAGCACGAAACCCGATTGTTAAAGGTGCTTGACCGTTTGAGAGATGAAGGACTGAAGTTATCACTGGATAAATGCCAGTTTTGTCAGCCATCTGTAACCTATGTTGGACACATCATATCACAAGATGGGGTGTCTACCGATCCCAAAAAGACCGAAGCTGTAACCACCTGGCCGAGACCCAACACTTTGACTGCTTTGCGATCATTTCTTGGATTCTGTGGATACTACAGGCGCTTCGTGAAGGATTATTCCAAGGTGGCTCACCCGTTGAACCAACTGTTGTCTGGTTACCCACCAGCTGCAAAGAAATACAAAGGTAAAAAGGAGAGCACTTACCTTAAACCCTCAGAACCTTTTGGTAGTCGGTGGGATGGGAAATGTGACACAGCCTTCGAGGAACTGAAGCGACGGCTTACTCAAGCTCCTGTGTTAGCTTTTGCAAATCCTCAGCTACCTTATGTGCTTCATGTGGACGCTAGCCAAGAAGGGCTAGGAGGAGTGTTGTACCAGGATCAGGGGGAAGGATTGAGACCTGTGGCTTTCGTCAGTCGAAGCTTGACCCCTTCAGAAAGGAATTATCCAGCCCACAAGTTGGAATTTCTGGCGCTGAAGTGGGCAGTAGTGGACAAACTGCACGATTATCTGTATGGGACTAAGTTTGAGGTGAGGACAGACAACAATCCTCTGACATATGTGTTGACGTCTGCCAAGTTGGACGCAACGGGTCACCGTTGGCTTGCTGCTCTGTCCACATATGATTTTAGTCTCAAGTACAGATCAGGTGTTCAAAACATTGATGCCGACGCTCTTTCTCGTCGCCCACATCCCAGTCCAGTACAAAAATCAGAGTGGAAAGACATTCCTACAGCAGGTGTGAGAGCAATGTGTCAGATGTCTGCGGTGACAGAACACAGACACTCACTGTCTGGAAGAGCCATTGACCTTTTGGGGATTTCTCCGAATGCAATCCCACAAGCTTATTGTAATTTGGCTTCTTTGAGGGTCAAAAATATGCTTGTTGTGAGTCTCACTGAGTTGTCAATTGCTCAGCAGGAAGATCCTGGTATAGGGCAAGTGTGGTCGGCTCTGAGTAATGGCAACATCAACCAAGTTGACAAGTCGAAACATCAAACCTACTCTTTATTGTTGAGAGAGCGGGACAGGTTGAAGATGCAGCAAGGAGTAATGTATCGCATTATAACTCCACCAGGAAAATCATCCTGTTCTCAGTTGGTACTACCAGAAAAGTACAGAAACACAGTAATGAAGTCGCTGCATGATGATTCAGGTCATTTGGGCCTCGACAAGACATACGGCCTGATCAAAGATCGGTTCTACTGGCCTCGGATGAAGTCAGAGATTGAAGAATATTGCAAATCTTGTGAGAGGTGCATAAAAAGAAAGACTTTACCCAAGAGGGTTGCACCCTTGTCTCATCTGCAAAGTGATGGACCATTTGACCTCGTTTGTATGGACTTTCTGTCTATTGAGCCCGATTCGAGCAATACAGAAAATGTCCTGGTCATCACTGATCACTACACTCGCTATGCTCAAGCCTTTCCAACAAAGGACCAAAAAGCCTCGACAGTAGCAAAAGTGTTACTGGAGAAATATTTTGTCCATTATGGATTGCCCAAGCGGATGCACAGTGATCAGGGCAGAGACTTCGAAAGTCGCCTTGTTCACGAAGTGTTGAGTTCACTCGGGGTTGAAAAATCAAGAACAACACCCTATCATCCTCAAGGAGACCCTCAACCTGAGAGGTTTAATAGGACATTGTTGGACATGTTAGGAACTCTGGAACCAAACCGGAAGAAAAAATGGAGTCAGCATATTGTTCATTTGGTTCATGCTTATAATTGCACTCCAAATGAAGCTACGGGATTTTCTCCCTATTTTCTTATGTTTGGGCGTGAAGCCAGGTTGCCTGTGGATCTATGTTTCGAGACTTCCAGTGACGGCACACGACAGAAAACTTACCTCAAGTACGTTTCTGACATGAGGAAGGAGTTGAAGGCTGCCTATGAACTAGCAGAGTCCAGCGCTGCCAAGCAAAATGATAACAACAAGCAGAGGTATGACAAAAGAATCAGATTTGCACAGTTGTTGCCTGGAGACAGAGTCTTGCTACGGAACCTTGGATTACAAGGGAAGCATAAACTGGCAGATCGCTGGGCATCAAAACCATATGTTGTGGAAAGCAAGATGCCGAACGTACCAGTGTTCCGGTTGAAACCTGTAGATGGTGATGGGCCAATCAAAATCCTTCATCGGAATCACCTCCTGCCTCTTGGGAAGAGGATAAGTTCAGATCTTGGATTTAACACAGATGTTCCACCTGCAAAGAGGGTTCTTCAACAGAGAGAACGGAAGGAACATAAAGACAAGTTTGAGAAGGAAAAGTCGCCATCACGGAAAGTGCCGGATAAAGACTGTGAGAGAAGAGAAGTTCAACCCAGTGATACTGTTGAAAAAGTGTATACTGATTCTGAGGATGAGGATTATGGACTATGGTGTGACTCCATGATTGAACCTCTCAGGAACAACATGGGTGATGATACTCTGGAACCATTCAGTCCGGATTTGTGTATTTCTCTAAGCGACGTGACTGGACCTCCAAAAGCAGTTGAGCCAGAGATAACGCAAGAGTGTGGGGAGGAACCTGAAATGGACAGTGGAAATGAACTTGAGACTGAAAGTGACGGACTGCTGATTGAAGACATTCGCTCACATGAAACAGACGTTGAGTCTGACTCTGACACTAAGACTCGACCTCAGAGATTAAAGAGGGCTCCTTTAAGGTTAACTTATGACACCCCAGGTTATCCTAGTGTCATAGCAGCCCCTACAGTGAAGTTTGTTTCTTGTATGTACAAATGGATAGGTACACCTATCATTGCTTAATTGTGTGTTTACTCACCAGATGTGCCATGATTGTTTATGTTTAGAGGTACAAAGTCATGAGGGCATGCTTTTATTTTGGTGGGAGGAGAGTGTAATACTCTGATAAATATCAGTGGTATTTAATTTATATGAATGGTTATTTCATACAGATAAGATGTTTAAGTGTATAATAATTTATGTTTAAAAATTATTGACTTAAAACAAAACGAAAAAACATCATTTCATGGGGTGTGAATGTTTAAAAATATGTTAAAAGTAATTCTGTTACATGCGTGAGTTCATGACATTTGGGTTTTTTTACACTTCCGGAGAGGAACGGGAGAAAAGAAAAAAGAGAGGAGCAACGTGTTAATGGCGGAGACTCTGGGACTGCGTGCGCCGTGAGTGTTATCCGTGAATAAGACTGCGAACTGTAGCTGAGCTGCCAGCTCAGAGTTTGTGGGTCGGATTCACATCGGTCGCTTGAGTTTGGTGACAACGTTCTGTTGGCTGGTCGGAGCCGGGTGAACACCTGCCGTCCTCGCTGGGGAAGAACGCTGCTGCTGCGGGAGACGGGAGTTCGCTGCTGCTGCGGGAACGGAGTTCGCTGCTGCTGCGGGAACGGAGTTCGCTGCTGCTGCGGGAAACGGAGTGCTGCGTGGCTGTGGTCGGAGACAGAGGCTGCCGCGACGAGGGTGACGGAGGACGCGTCCTGGCTGCCGGGGAAGCTGGAGTGCTGCTGTGGTCGGAGACGGAGGCTGCCAGACGAGCGAGGGATCTATCAGATGCGGTTTGGTCTTGCTGTTTTCATCTACACATGGAGGTACCCTTTTCATGAGCTCCAACTAAAGCGCGCCAACGAGAGTTTAAAAAAGAGTGCACTCAAATCAAACTTAGACGTTTGAACTAAAGTAAGAAAACCATACCCCGGGGTACTTTTTGGGTTTTACTTCTCTATTGTATTTCTATTGAGAAAAGTTTGGTTGGATGTGTGTTTCTTGTTAATACATTTTCGAAAACTGAGATCTTGTGTTGGTTTTAATTGTTTTGTGTTTATTATCAGAGTACTGCATAAGAGTTTAAAGGCCTAGTGTAATTTCTCATAGCCTCTAAAGGGTAATTTAGAAGCAAGAATCATACAGTATCCTAGACTGATATTTAGAATTTGAGATGTGACTTTTACCATAAAGTGTCTGACAATAGTTAAAGCTTAATTTTCCAGCATAAAGTGGGTTTTAATACACGAGCCGGTGGTAAAAGGGTTACATAATACATATAGAATAACTACAAATGCAAATCAGAACATGATCGATTTCACTAGTTATTATACACTGCAAAAACTCATCTTAACAAGAATATTTGTCTTATTTCTAGTTAAAATGTCTAATTTTTAGTAAAAAAAAATCTCATTACATTTAAGACATGACTCAAAAACAACCGTTTTCACCTGTTTCAAGTAGATTTTCACTTAAAATAAGTGGAAAAATCTGCCAGTGGAACAAGATTGTTTTGCTTGTAATGAGAAGATAAATCTTGTCCCACTGGCAGATTTTTCTACTTATTTCAAGTGAAAATTTACTTGAATCAAGTTAAAATGGTCAAATAACAAGTTATTTTTCTGATAATGACTCTTGTTTTAAGTGTAATGAGATTTTTTGACTAAAAATTAGACATTTTAACTAGAAATAAAACAAATATTCCTGGTAAGATTTTGAGTTTTTGCAGTATGAGCGAGACTGCATTCGAAAAAGTTCCAGTTTTCTTGACCACACAGATAAGCTACATAGCAGACTGGTGTGATGAGTATTTGCTGGACGTGTTGATTGATACTCTAGTTAAGTTCTGTGACTCGTAACCTTGCCATACCTTAGCTTCCACTGAATTGACGCCACTGTGTACATCCCTATACACTGGCCACTTGTGGTGTCGCAACAAGAAAAGCAGCATGCAGAGGCTTACTGTGGCTTATAATGACTGTATGAGGCTGCTTCTTAAGTCCCAAGGAACTGTAGTGCCAGTCATCTGTTCGTTAGTGTTGGAGTACCAACCTGTGCTGCTGTGCTACGGAATTTGATGTACAAATTTATATGTAGAGTATCCAACTCTTTAAATAGCATTATCACCTGCTTAATGAATCCTACACTTAGCTCAGTCAGGTTCACATCTACGTTGTGGAACCACTGGCGTTCATGTCTCTACACTTGCGCTTGACACTGTTTTCTTTTTGTGTCACTGTTGTTTTTAAGTCCTCTGTATTGTGGTTTTTGTTCTCTTTTATATCATAGGTTGTTGTCTTTTATATCGTGTATGACCGCGGTTGAATTGGTTTGATATTGGATATTGGATAGCCTATTCGACATTCATCACCCATAAAACTTGTGATACATACGACCACTGATTTTGGTCAAACCACTTGTGATGTGTTCATGGTCATCTAAACTATATATCACAAAACAGTAATTATTAAAAAAAATCATATAAAAAATCACATATATGGGCTGATTTAAAAATCATATATATGGGCTGATTTAATGTGGTTTAATGAATTCAACACCCATAAAACTTGTGATACATACCACTGATTTCTGTCATGTTGCTTGTGATGTGTTCATGGTCATCTAGACTATATATCACAAGAGAGTAATTATTATAAAATCATATTATGGGCTGATTTAATGAGGTTTAATGAATTCAACACCCATAAAACTTGTGATACATAACACCATTGTTTTATGGGTGTTGAATTCATTAAACCTAATTAAATCAGCCCATAATATGATTGTATAATAATTACTCTCTTGTGATGTATAATCTAGATGACCATGAACACATCACAAGCAATATGACCAAAATCAGTGGTATGTATCACAAGTTTTATGGGTGTTGAATTCATTAAACCACATTAAATCAGCCCATATATATGATTTTTAAATCAGCCCATATATATGATTTTTTATTACTGTTTTGTGATATATTTTTTGTGATATATAGTCTAGATGACCATGAACACATCACAAGTGGTTTGACCAAAATCAGTGGTAGGCTATCACAAGTTTTATGGGTGTTGAATGTCGAATATCCAATATCAAACCAATTCAACCGCGGTTCGTGTATGTTATATGTATAATTTTTTATGGTACTATGGACCTCTTCTCGAGATGTGTCTTTAATAAAGTGTGAATTGAAATTGAATTAACGCGGAACCACATTTCAGGCTTTAAGACTCCATTACCCACAATGCACCAGCGCTCCATTCGCCGCACCTTCGCCGGGTGGAGCTTGTGAACGTGGGAACGTCTGTGGCTGTGCGGGCTGCTGCTCGGGAGTGAAAACTGTTTGACAGGAAGGTGAGGCGAGCGAGCAGCAGCGGTATACAACCGGAGACCCAGCAGCAGAGGAGAGAAGTTACTTCCAACCGTGTCGGCGGGCAGTTGTATGAATCGAGGCAGCCTCGAGAGCGACAAATGACCCGCAGGCGTCAAAGCAACAGGGCGCAGAGCGAGATGTCCGGGACCGTGCCAGCCTCGAGCAGCAGAAAGCGAGACTAGCACACCGCAGCGACGCGGAAAATATTCAGCGGGGAGAGAATGCGAATGGTGCGAGGAGGAGGATACCGAAACCAAACAAAATGGAAACGATGTAGCGCCGCTGCGGCATTTCACGTAGCTAGAAGTCACGTTAGAGTAGAGAGTAGATAGCTGAGGAGCTAGTGCCCACTCACATACATGCAAAGTTATTCCCCGGAGAGCCAGCAGCGGAGCCGGGGGGCGCCGGAGGAATCCCGAGAGTTCATCTGCACAGCGGAAATCAAAGATCAATAAAGAAGATGCTACGGAGGGGACTCAACCGTTTGGTACGTGTTAAAAAAGCATCAATGGGATCATATAGTGTTAGCTGGTCCTGCTAGCTCAGGCTCTTCTTGCTCAATTTCCCACTTATTAGCTGACTCTTGTGTTTAGGAGAGCCCTTTTTTTGTCCTTGCCACTGAAGATGAGGGAGATGCCACCCGTTACAAATAACTTGTTACTGGACGTTACTCAGCCGTTTGATGCCTCTCAATTGTAAACCATGTGGTTGTCAGTTAAATTCTGATCAGCCATGAATTCACCACAAGTGCATGTTGGGCTTGACTCGAGGGGATATTTAGATATTTTCTTAATTAGGTTGCTCTCTTTGCCATGTAAACAGGTTTTTATTTTATTGAATTGGTCCATCAAGTGACTACAGTTTTCCTTTGTGGCTGTCAATAGATTTAGTCAACTGGGAAAAAATGGTAGTGAAAATAATGATGGTGATAATAATGATAATAATAATAATGATGGGTTGTTAACCCCGTGAATCAACTTGCCCATGCACATGGAGGCTAAATATGGTATAAGAAAGGGTTCAAGTTAAAATGTTCCCTAGATTTGCAGCTTTTTTGTATTTTTTTTTTTGAATAGATTATATTATGATATTTAACCAAAACACATCAAACCAAAGACATCATTAGGCCTTTCCAAATATCACTCATCTGTTAAGACATCCGGATGAAAACAACCTAATGGCATTTGTACCATGCCATCCCTACATCATTTTCTATCGCCCCCAAATAACTTGGCAGCAATAGCTGTTAATTCTGAGGTGCCTAACATGATATTAACTTAATGGATTTAGTTGTAAAGGAGAACTGACAGCTTTAAAGAGGAATTTTAGGCCAAAACCATGCAGTCTCATGTAAAAAAAAAAAAAAAAAAAAAATCTATCAACTATATAGTTAATTTCGATTCTCAGAAATAAGACTGGCACTTTATACCATTTGTCTCTGAAAAGCAAACATGTTTAATAGGAAATGTGATCAACAGGTTAAGCATTAACTGAAATAATGTATCTTTCCTTTTGGGCAAAATGAATGTTACTAATGCCACTTGATTCTTTTTTTGCTGTATTATCTCTAAACTCCTAGCTGCTATTTGTACAGCTTAAGAAGGTCATATTTTATTAGCATGAATTGTTTTTACATCATATTGACTGATTGGTCAATTTAATGTTTACCCTTTCCTGGTTTTATTGCCCTTCGCATATGTTAATGATGAAAGGGCTTCCTGAAGGTGGGTAAATGCCTACAAGCCAGGTTTATAAATGCCAGACTACCTCACTACCTCTTCATCAACCTCTTATGCACCAATAATGTGATCGTCACCAGTGGGCTGAATCCCCTACAAACTGTGTGAGCAGTATAGATACTGACAGTGAATAAGGAGAAGCAATATAATAATTATAGTGCCCGACCCTTCTCTTGGCCTCACTCTAAATGTTGCCAGGTCAGCTGATTTTCCTGCTACTGGAGAGGATTGCTGCTTTAATTTCTCTTCAGTGTGAGCTGTAAATAATATTTTGTGCAGAGCAGCCAGCCATGGTCTCATTGATGCGCATAGTGCCGTTATCGCAGGCTCTGGCTGTCTGCCTCCTGATTCACACCATCCTCCTCTTGCCCACGGGAGGTACACGTGCATGATGAGGGGAAAAAAATTGAGACGGCGTCAGGAAGAATATGAGAATGCTCATACTAAAGGGATTAGAGGGAGACTCGTCTGTCTCACTTTGACTCTTGCGCTATGATCCCCCATGCCACAAAACCCGGAGTGTGTTTTAAGAAAATTTAGAAACATGGCTGTGGGAAAGTGTGGCGCAAGGCTTTTTGGGAGGAGGGTAAGCTCCAGAGGTTGTAATGCTCTTGAGAGGAATGCAAAATCCCACAGCTACCTTTGATGTTCGTTCAAGTCCTTGAAGGCAGCAGTGTGATCAGTGAGAGGTGGAGCCTTGCAGAAATGTGATAGTATTCATTGTGGGAGCTCCTGCCTTGAAAATGAGGAGTACAGCATAGACACATGGGGGCGGGGGCGACAACACTGCACGGGCAGCACCCTGGCATCTTTCTTTTTTTGTACCATGGTAACTAGTGGCTCTCCTCCTACTCACTAGCTAAGTGGGTTCACACATGATGATTCTGCTATAGACTTGGAGTTTCTTTTTCAGTACCAGGGCTGCACATAAGAAAATTGGTCTGTGCTACAAGTGATATTAATCTCATTGCTCCAATGCAATGAGGTGCTTGTATCTTGTTGTGTGAAAAGGTGCATATGTGTAATGTTTCTCAATAGCAGGAGTTGCACTTTGTCGTCTGATTTCCCACTTGTCCAGAGTCCGCACATTCAACACCATTGTCCACATTTTCTGGGTTGTTGGTGCTTCCATACCTGCCTGAACCATCAGAGGTAACAGTGCATTGGTGATGAAAAGTTGAGTTGTATTTTCAGTTACTTGGTAAAACCAGACTAAACTGAACCCGTGAAGAGGAAGATACAGAACCTGATGTTGCATTCAACCTTAGTGAAGTAGCAGTAAAATGGCTGTCCTCCTCTAAGAGGACCAGGAGATTACAATTAAGGAAGTGGTCAGAAAACATGCAGCCTCACAGTTTGTTTGTTGTTTTTCTCATGTTTTTGTAACCTCCATACTGCGCATTATGCATATTTACAGTCATGAATATCACATAGCAGCCAGTTTTTTGTTCTGTATTAGCTAATTTGTGGAGATATTTGCACAATGATGCACAATCATCAAGGGAACAGACGAGCAGTATTATGACTAATGGGATAATACAAAATATTGCATTTTACCGATTAGGATTAACTTATAATTTAGTACATTAATAATGATTTTAGGACATAAACACACTCTTCTTATCCTCTCATTCAAGTTTTGGTCTTGTGTGCTACATTGTTTTTTCTTGTCTTAAAAGACATTTGACATGTCGAATGCAGTGCTACTGTACATGCTAAGAAATTTACATACAGTTCTCAGTTCAGAAAAACATTTTCTCTCTATAGTGAAGTTCAACAAGGGCTCTTAGAAGATGAAAGCTCTGCAGGTGCCCTTTATTCAGAAGAATAGCAGGAAGAGGCAACATTGACACTGCATCACTGCTTATTTTTAATTCTAAAATGAAAGAGCTTTTTGCTAAAAATGTTTTGTCATTTAAGTAATCCATAAAACAATTATGAGAAATTGTGGGAGTGTGCGGGTCTCCTCGCTGCTGACTAGAAGGAAAGGAGGGCTGAGGCTGTGTTATGAATGGACATGTAGAAACACTTGTTGTTTTTTTTAAATCTAATTTGGAAAAAACTAAAAAGATGTTCTGGCCAGCCAAAATCTCTAGGCCAGCATAGTAAATCACCATCTCTCACTAGTCTTCCTTCCATCTGTAGGCTGATGTACTGAAGGCTTCTGTTTCTTCTTGACTAAGGCCCTTACCTCAGTCAAATAGAGGCAGGCGGCATTGGTATGTGTGAGAGGGCTGAAGGATTGTTTTTCATATGCATTTGGAAGCTCCGGGCCTATGCAAACGTGTATCTAAGGTCTGATGGCAAGCTGTAGCTCTGTGGTGTAGAGACACAAACCCTTTAGCACCCACAAACACAGTGGGTAATAGTTGGGAAAACCCTTTGCAACTTTCCTTTAACAGTCCTGTAAGAGCGAAACCTTGCTTTTTCTCCAGTCCGCCCTGCTGAGTGATGGCGTGACTGCTAGCATGTAAACACATTCTCTGAGTCATGCGTGCGTGCGTGTGTGTGTGTGTATATATAATTTTATATATCAGTACTGACCAAAAGTTTGGACACACCTTGTCATTCAAACAAACGGGAAAGCGCGTGTGTGTATGTATGTATGTATATATATATATATATATATATATATATATATATATATAAATAAAATCATTGACAACACTATTGCTGTATCGGCCAGCCATACTCCTGACAATAACTACACCCCATTACTGCATGCACAGGACCCACATTTTTAGAGATGGTGTGGTCCCCAACTTGCTTCAAACTGGCTGATAAGAGTGAGCTGTCTGTTGTTTTGTTTAAATGTGTTATTGTATTCAAATATATTTTGCTATAGCGGTTATTGTAGAGTGGCTTTGTTGTTTCCAGATGATTTTCAAGTACTCGGATACAGAGCATCGTGTGCGGCATGATACATATTCATTTATGTGGGTTGTACCTCATAATTTTGTCGTCATTTTTGTTTTTCTGCATTTTGTGTCCTGCAACTGAATGCCTAAAATGTTCTTTTTTTTTTTTAAATACATGTTAGCCTTGCACAAAGTTAGTCCTGAGGCCTATCCTTGCCTCACCGCTCTGAGTCACAGCCAGTATACAACACATGAGGGACTTTTAAACAACTGAAGAAGCACAAACATTTTCATTGTTTTTACTCTTTTTTTTTTTTGCACCATTGAGAGTTAATCTAAGGGCAAGAGACCACACACAACCGCCATGTTTGATCAGAAAAGAATGCGCATTGATTAGATCTGTATTCAGTTTTGCCACTCTTAGCATTACAGCCACGAACCTACTGGCAAGCAGAATTGCTTACTCTGATTTCTTTCTCTTCCTACTTCTTTCCGTCTGGCCTCATGCACTCTGCCCAGTAATGGAAACACAGCCAAAGGAGTTCATCTGCAACACACAGCGGGACAATAAATATATTTAGTGTGGGCTGGGAGGTGATGTGAAAGAAGGGCTGATGAAATAAACTGGAGACCGCAAAGCCCTGCGTGACTCAAACCTAAGAAACCTTGGTGAAACCAGGGGAGTGGACCTGAAGCCTCTTTGCACCTTTTCCTTGCTTTCACCTAATGGATAGTCTTCCTCATCCTTCCTGTGGAAAGGAACACTGGAGTGGGCAGTTCAGGTTGCATACACGGGGACATCGGATGGCTTTTTGTGGCAATTTTCAACATCCTCCCAGAAGCCAGATTGAATTCTCAGTTTGTACCACTAAATAATTAAGCCCGTTTCATTTATTTTGAATTCCTTTCACATTCTCCTCCTCCTTTTTTTTTATCCCATCTATTCTTGCAAGGATAGTGGCACTCAGAATGCATCCTCATCATCCATGAATGTATAAAGGCTCATCCAGAGATTTTCTATGCCATACTCCAGCTCTAGCGTTTGTCAGAGAAGATTCACAGTGAGATGTGAAGAGAACTCTGAGGTGTGTGCGTGTGTGCGGACATTTTTTTCTCTCTTGTGTATCCTCCGTTTTGGAGCATGAAGAAAAATATCAGCATTCGTGGTCTTTTGTCATCCTACTTTTCCTAAACCACCTGAAATAAGCGAGATCTCGTTAGCACTGAGAAAGGGGAACGGGATGTGTGGATTTAACTATTACCAGAAGACATAATAACATGCCTCCCTCCCACATGATCAAAACCTGGAATAAACTACAGCCTAAAGCGATTATCCCCGGCCCGGCAACTGTAGCTCCTTGGTATTTTGTTCCTTTCATGCGGCCACAGTTCACTGGAAGGAAATGCTTGGTGGGCCAAACCAAATTCAACTATGCCCTCTAAGCAGAAGAAGGAAAGAGCCACATTGATCTTTGTCATTAGTCTTGCTGCGCTCTCATGCAGTGTCCAGGGATAATTAATTGAATAGCAATTACATCTAGTGTAGCCTGGTGCGTTATTAAAGATAATGCCATCGGTAAAGCTATAGCTGAGATGGAGGTTTTTAAAGCGCGTCAGCTCTGGGATGTACCACGATTGCCTTTTTGTTGGTTCTGCGTGGCTCTCTGCGAGTCATGGCAAGGGGAGAAGACAATTGTATTGTGCAATTTAGTTAAGTTACAACCCATAGTCTACATGGGAAGAGCAGCTGGATCGAGCACCTTCATCTAAGTAGCTGAATTTGTCACACACACTCATACAAATGGAGTGCAGAAAGCATGTGCACTTGGCTGGAAAAACCATATTCCATTTAAGGCTACACTGCTTTAAATTCTCTTTAATTATAGATAAGTGTGTTGAGGCTTGCAGCTTGAAATGTGCTCATTTTTAAGACCTTAAAGCAAAATACATGGAGGTTCTAGGAAATAATGCACTTAGCCATGCCTTTTCAGGGCTTACTGGACTAACAGGACTGAAAGAACACTGACTTGAGGACAAAGTTCATTTCGTTGAAACGGAAGTACCACATAATCTTAAAACCAAAGCCTTAGTGAAAAAATGTTTTAAGACTCTAAACCAGTTGAAAAATAACCAGCTTAATGACTGAAAAGCTGCTTTTGTGTCCCCTGTTGTAGTTGTTTTGTTGGTCTCAATTTAGAGGAACAACATGTTTATGTTGCATGACTAACCACAGACTATAGTCAGCAATGTACTTCTGAACACATTTCCTTTCTGTGTCCATTGGTGTATTCCACACCATTGTTTTTAAGCTTTTCTTTGGTGTCAAACAATTGAATGTTGATTGAGCTTAGAGGTCTGTCTTGTATAGTTTAGTTTGTCTTCAGTTTTGTGACTTTGGGAAATCTCTTACAGAGCCACAGAATAGTAGTAAATGTAGTTGTTTTGACATTTAGAAAAAAGTAGACCATTAGTTACAAAAATAGTTGGCACAATATCTTCCTGTGGCTTTTTGAGGCAGCTGAATGATTGAGGAAGCAGCTCCCAGTGAGAGGTCTAGATGAGTTCCCCTCATTCCCATTGTCAAGAGAGACGCAGTGTAATGTAGGCCAGTACCAGCCCTTGGTACAGTACACTTTGTGTCTTGTGCAGCTGCAGGGTGGCTCTTGGAACAATGAGCCTTTGCTGAGCCACAACAGCTCCTTAGGATCAGCCCTCAGTTGAAGTTGGACTGCCATTACTCTGAGGCTATTCATTAAAGTGTGCAAGCAGCGGACAGAGGAGGGAGTAGACTTTGATATGTGGTCTTTATGCATAAACCAAGTATTGGTGAATCCATAATGGAGGTAACTCCTGTTATAGTATGATTATAGTGTAATTTCTCTGTTTTTAATTGATTTGGACGCCTTCTCAGCTATACTGTTTTTGACTTAATACTTGTGTGTTTTGATTTATGACAGTGGCATTTCTTAACATGCTAAATATTGAGGTCTGTAGCATTGTGCTCAAATTTCTTTATCTGTCAGATATTCCTGTTCATTGTTTTTATCATGATCTGAAGCACTTAAAGCTTCCAAATGAGAAGAGGTGTATCTACTGGTATACAGATATGGTTTGTGTTTAAGAGCTAAACCTGATGTAAAAAACTTGAAACTTGAAAGCCACCATATACTGGTTGATGATAGTAATACTCACTAAAGATAAGTGAAAAATGTATATGTAGAGGAAAAACTAAAGATTCTTGAAAGGCAAAATGATAAATGGTTCACTCTAACATGGAGATGTAACGTATAGAATGCCACAGTTTAACATACGGTAATCTTCTTACAACATAATATGGCTTACAAGATACAAGTTCTCTCTCTTTTTTTTTTTAAGAAAACGGATGCATTGAATAGCTTAAATGAGCTCCTTTTGTGCTAGAATGAGATATTTTATTCAGTATCATTCATCTAAGAATGTTTTAACCCGGAACTGATTGCTGCACTTTAAATTTAACACGGAGGTGAATGACAAGTTATGGTCGTGGCCAAACATTTGACAGATCTGTGTACTATATTTTCCACAAAAGATAATGTAGCCCCTGATAATTCGCTGTGGCCAAGGCAATAAGTACTTGGATGTGTGATCAAAAGTGAGAGAGTTGCAATTATTAAGAAAGGGTGACCATGCTTGAATAGGACAAGCAAGTTGTCTGTCAAGAAGGAAAATTGGATAGAGGCAACTGCCTGATAGAGTACTACGGTAAGTCAACATGTGAATTATGCGATTATGACAACTTTATTTTGATGGAAGGTTTTTTTAACTGCACCAGAAATTTGCCATTGTTCATTCCCTTATTTTAAGAGACCTACATTTTTATCAGTGTCGGTTTTAGTGTGGTGAGAATGAAAATTACTTGCATGTATTTCTTTTAACTGGAGTTAAGATTGACCTTTCACGCTCAACTAAACTGAGAGCGTCAGTATATGACTTGGATTACACTAGCTGCAGATTGAAGAAAATTTTGTCTGTTATGAGATATTCAGTTATTTTGATTTATATTTGAGAAGATAATTACGTGAAATGTTTCCAAAGCTGCAATTGAAACATTTACTTAACAATCAGTGATTCTCAGAGTTGAGGAATTTGTCAGAAATAAACATGCAGGACATAAAGTATTCCTGGTGCTCTCCCTTTTACGCACAGCTCACAAATGCATCGTTTCGTGGGTTTAAGCAAAGTGGGTTTCTGAGTAGGTTTTTTTTCAAGCTCAATAACACAGCTCTTGTGGTTCTGTTTTCTGTGTGAACACAAAGCAGCTAAAGGGACTGGAGAAGGAACAAGTTGAATAAAACTGTATTCATTTAGGTCACTTTTTGGTTTTTAAATTTGTAAGCACTTTTACAAGGAAAGTTACAGTATCCATATTGTTTGACAGAAAATCTATTTGAGTCAGGGTTAATAATGCTCTTTGTGCCACCGTCTTGTCACAAGCATTTCTTTTCTCCTCCCACGCATACTGGAGTCACCTCGGGCATTGATTGGATATAGACATGGGTGAGCCACATTTCAGTTAAACTTGACCCCAAGCAACAGTTAGAGACTCAAACTTTAGAAGACACTTTTCTCTCAAGAGAAGCACTGAATCCTTGAGCCATTTTTGGTACACCCTCTGACTTTACTAACCACAAGTGATGTTATATTTGCCTTGCTGATTTACTGCTATGTCAAAAAAAAATTGATCTTTTTTTTTTTCCCCTACCCAGCCCTCCGCCCGTTAGTCACATGTCTCATTGGGGTTGCAGACACATGCATCTCAGCAGCTGGAATATTCAAAGGAAAACCCTCACATTTACAGTTTCAACTGGAATTGTATAACACATATGAGCCATTCTTTTGTGTCTGCATTGCAAAACCTGCATCCATTTTGCTTCTGTTACTTGCTAACCTGTTAACCTGCTTGAACAGAGACATGAGGAGGTTGCAAAATAGGTTATGTTAGCTTGTCTACAACAGAAGGCACAGTGGCTAACAACAAAAAATAATTGAAAATTGAAAGAGTCTTCAGAAATGTATTGATTCATTTTTTTATAAGGATTTGAAGAGTTGCGTGTAAAGACATTGGTGGAAAAAAAAGGATGGGTCATTGCTTGAGGATAAATTAGATTTTTTTTTCTTTTTTTTTTATATAAAGTAAAAACATTTCTGATGTGAAAAGTTTGTCCATACAACCACGCACAAATCATCCAGCCTCCCCATCTTTACTTCTGAAACTGTAATTTTAGACCCACCCCTATCATAAGCAGGTGAAACAAAAAGAGCAGTTTGAATTTGGAAAGAACAAAAAAACTCCCTATAGGAGAGAGTGGTGTTGAATGACACACTCCACGATCTAAAACCAGCAGGTATGAAAAGAGATGGAAGTCAGGCTGAGAAGAAAGCTGTGGTACTGTAATCCTGTTGTATTTTGTCCATAGAGTAGGTATTACATTAAAGTCTACATTGTAAAAGAATCACAAAACAGTATATTTCCTTTCTTTGAGTCACTTTTTTTAGTCTCATGTTGTTGCCCTCACTTGTTTGTATGATAATGTTAATAATAAACATACTGATTAGTTGTAATATAACCAAGTGTAACACTGCAAATTACTACCTTTAAAGAAGGACCATAGTTAAACAAATCTTCTTAATGTAGTCGTAGTATTGCAAAATATGATTTAAAAATGAAACAAGCCATAATTATCAGAAAGTTTATAAGCGATAATGATACAGCGGAAGGGGCTTGTGATTTTCTGAGCATACAGGATTTATTCAGCTAATAGAATGCAGATTGTGAAAAGGCAGGATAATGACTAGATAGTGACATGGTGTGACAGGACAGAGTCGTCACTGGGAGCTTGGCAGTAAGTCTTGCACCCCCCTCCCTGTACCAGCTTCTGTTCATTTCAGAATGTGTGCATAATTTAATTTGGAGCAGAATTTAATGTAAGCTTCGGCCTCACTCAATTTTCTAATGCACCATTTCTTTTACGGAGCAATTACATCTCAATTGAGTACTGGATGCTTGTGTTATTGATATTTGCTGATGCTGTTTCACCGAGAACATACAGTTTTGTATTTTAATATTTATATTGCATGCTGACACTTGACTTTTGCCATAACTTACTCATGTCATTGACGTCAAATGTTCTGTTTGACCTTTCGCAATAAGGCAAGTATAATGCAAGCAGTTCTACTTTTGCCTTGCATTAGCATTTCTCTTATGGTCCTCTCTCACCAGTGTTGAGATGAGCATTGTTATCACGTAACTTCTCAAAAATGAAGCGGGCCTCCTTCTCTGACCCTAGATGTATTTTACAGTGAAGCCACTACAACCTTGATGGCTGTTCAATACTTCTTTATCATGTTTCAGCAGCCCCAGGGCATGGAGGACATCCTGGTGTTTAACATAATCGTTTTTCCTTATTTGTGACAAGAGTTATGTTTTTGTAGGTGTCAACATCTTTTTTGTTATTTTATGTCGACTGTGGATAAGGGTTTGGTTATGTAAGTCATGTACAGGTTTCTCATCGTTTTTTTTTTTTTGCAGCTGAGCTGGCTTAGTTTAAAGACAAACTTATATTGTGTAAATCTAATGGACTTGTGACATTTGAAAATGAAATTTTGTGTTTACATCCTTACTTTTTTTAGTTCTTTTTGTCCATAAATGTACAGTATCTGCTGCCTTTTCTGGTCCCGCTTTCAAAAGATTGTTGGCCTGCAATCCTCGCACTAGGAGTAAAAACCTCTACAATAGTTTATTTCTTAGTGTGATAAATGAGCAATCATAGTCATCAGGGGTTGTTTGATAAACAAAGCCTTGATATACTTAAGTCACCAGATTATGTTGCACTTCCTTTTATCTCAAGCGTTTCCTTCCTCCCTCTCTGTTTCTCACCTAATTCTCTGGCACCCAGATCCATCTGGTCCTGCTGCAGAAGTGTGGTGTGCTGAACTCATAGATGGTAAAGTTAGCGTGCATACTGAGGTGCGAACATCACTGTTGGTACAGAAGGGAACATTATGTAAGCCGGTTAACTAATTTCTTAAGAGAGAAAATGGGAAGTGTTTTAGACTTGACGGTAAGCATGTGGCCAGTATTTAATATGGTGCCGATATTAACCTTTTAATTTACATGCACGCAAACTGTGTTTTCGTACTGCATAAATTATAATGCCATGTGTTTTGAGGTCTTTTTTCTTTCTTTTTTTCAATAACCTTCTATCAGAACCAGATTATGGGCAGCTTGCTGTCCAGGTGGTTATTCCCTGGTGCTTGTCCAGGATCAGATGTTCATGGTAATCTCTTCTTCAACACACATGTTTTTGGCCTTTACGCCAGATAAGACAAATCACATTGCAAGTTGTAGTTGTGGGACCATATCTGTATTCAGGAAGCATGACTGAGTTCCTTACTTGGATTTTTTTTTTGTATGCCAAAGTAGAGAGGGTGTTTTTTTTGTATAAAACATAAACAAGCTGATTTTGCTGACAAGTGTTTGAGTACAATTTTATTTATTTTTTTCTAGAGTAATGGTGAATTTACGTATGCAGTCAGGTTTGGAAACAATGTTTTCATTTGGTGTTTTTTGTTCTCATAGGATGCATTGCATGATGACTTTTAACATCATGTGTTACACTTCAGTGCATATTTCAAATGGGTAAAAAGAAAGTGATCCATGACCTTATTTCTTTTCATACTATTGATGAGGACCACTTTCTGGAACTATCTATATTACAGGCTAATACAGGGAAGTAATGTATTAAAACAAATCGACTTGGTTGAAAATATAAACCACTAAAAGTTAATGGAGAGAAAGTGTGGGTGAGCAGAAAAGTTAGACAAAGGCTTATTATAGCTCTATATGGTCTTTCTAAAAATACACCTATTAAAATTAATAACAAGGAGCTTAGAGTTAATTTTTAATGGCGGTTACACAATAGCAGAAGTTGTTTTTATTCAAATGAATTAATAATGCCAGTGTAACCAGCAGAATGGTTGCGACTTTACATTTACTTGTAGTTAAATATGAATTTCAGGATTTCAGTGTCAAGTAAAGCTTAGATTTGTGTCCAGATTTTGAGGGTGCAAGGGAATTGTAGAAGAGATGTAAGAACAAAAATGTAAGTTTTCCAAGTGAAAAATAAGTAGACTTACCATGCAAGTGCTGCATCAAAAAGAAATGTATTATTTAAACTGCAATTGGGGCACGGATTAACATGAGCAAGAGGAAAATCACAATGTTGATATTCCTTTTAGCAGTTTTCGGCTTTCTCTTTGTGAGCTTCGTCATGGTGTAAAAACTTTTCCTCTTAATCAATTTGTTTTTTGTGTCAGGTTACGACTTTTGAAATACCGTTTTAAAATAAGATAAGAATTTATCTTTTTTAGTGGCCAATATATCTTGTTATACCTTAAAATTGAATTGACAGCTCGGGAAGTGTACCTTTTTGACAGAGCTGGGAATATTAATTTATTCATTGTGACGTATGTTGCTTACTTGAGGATAAATTAGAAGATTAGATGAAAACTAGGGGGGAGATCTCCAGCTGATCCAGTATTTGCGGCATTATCAAGATCTACCAGTTGTTGTAGCTGTCTACTCAAGGCTGTTGGATGTCTTGTGTGTGGGAGGCTGAGAAATAAATTGAGGTCATAGCGAGAACAATGCTGGCCAAACTTTGTATGCATCCTAAGCACTATCACAAAAACAGTGTGTGCTTGAATTGCAACTGTGACTTTAGCTGCTTCTTGGTTACAAAGACTGCATTATCCCAGTGTCTGCAGCTTCTTCTTTCACTTACTGCACCTACCTTTTACGCCCCCTTTTAATTCCCCAGCGATTGGTCACCTAATTTGGAGGGGAGTCCAGCATGTTTCTCGCTCATGAAGGCTTTCCTGTTTGAGTTGTCAGAATAGAGTTTCTATGGGGAAAATTGATGATACACATATCTAAGTGTCTTGTGTCACAACAGGAAAGTTTAACCTTTAAAACTGAGAAAAACCCTTTTCTCCTGACTGCTAATATCTGCCTACTGCCTTATCTGAATTATTGGGTTGCACACCCACAACCATTTTCCAGTAGAGTACTTCTCAAGTATGCGTGTATGTCTTTTTTTTTTTTTTTTCTTGAACAGCAGAATTTTTATTGTCCGAATTCGGTCTTTCGGACTGTCTTAGACTTTATATTTACTTGGCAATAACATTTGTTCAATTTTTCCTCCAGACAATAAATGCTTTGTTAAATTTCATATGACTGATTTAATTTTCAAATGTCTAATATGGATCAAATGTGTCCCCTCTTTCCCTTCTTTTGTGTTGTCTGGTTTTCACCTGATGCCTCTTCGTCCTCGTCTCCTCGTCTCCTCTAGCTTGGTGGTGATGAGAGAAGAGTACACAGTAGGACGATTTACATTGGTCATCGGTCCTGTGCTGCTGATGAGGCTTTCATCCCACCCAAGTTCTGTGACAACAGAATTGTTTCCTCCAAGGTAAGAAGTGCACCCCGACCTTGCTTACAAGTGACATTAACAAAGGCTTGGGACGATGTGACGCGAGTACAGATGCGAAGGCAGCCAAAACCCATCTAGGGTGCAAAGAGATCAGATTGCTCAGACCACATTTGGAGGCGTTCTGGGCTGTTTATAGCCACATTCCTTTAGAGGACTACATGCAAATGTGTCACAAGCCCCACTAAAGGGCTCTCCGCTCAACTGACATCTTCTGTGTACGTAATTAAATTTTAACAATGTAGGCATAGAAGGGTATTGCTAACTGCTGCTGGTAAAATGACACGCCATCTTTGAAATGGGAATGATGTATGCATTTATTCTAATTTGGAGCGTAGTAGTGTGATGCCGTCACAACCTGACACTAAGACAAAAAAATTATAAAGTTAGGCAACTTAGAGAAAGCTGCCCATTTGTAATCAGATCAGTCTAGAGACATGTTTATGCTAACTGTGTACAAGACCTAAACTAAATTGGCCAGGGCCTCTTTCAACCCCATGCCAAGGTGTAATTTATATAATTTTGTTTGCCATCTGTAGTCGTCTGCAGATTGTCTTTCACTTGGCTTCTTCTGGCATTTCTTCATTTGTTTAACACTACAAATTGAAGTCTAGAAAAAACTTTTTAACTAAAGAGTTCCCATATCTCTCAATCTTGGTTCTACTTCCCTCCGCCTCGCCACATACTTGTCTAAATTCCAACTGAAAGTGATAATTTGTCCGTCAAGGGACCACTGAGTGGCAGTGATATGCACGGCTGCTCTTAATGTCCTCGAAGGATGGGTAATCTGGTTGTTTCTCTTGGGCTTTGATAGAATGCCTCCCAGCTAAGTCCTACCCATCTATCCCATGTTAACAGCAAGCTCAGGCAGGGGCTGCTGGCAGGCTTATGGATATTATAAGGGAAAGAAATGAGGAGGAAGAAGAGTTGTGAGAGAACGATGGTTGTGGGATTTATAGTGGTGCAGAGGGGCTCAGTGAAGAGGGGCTAATCAATTGGCTCCTGCCAGTATATCAGGATAAACAGTCTTTAATTACCCCAGCTGTAGTTTTTATGCTCCCCCGCTGCCTCGGCCCCTCTGCTCTTCATCATGTTGTTGCTTTTGCGCTGTGCAATGACCAATCCACACCTCTCCTCTCCCTGCTGCTGCACTACCACACTCAGCGTACTTCCCCTCCGCCCCCCTTTTCTCATTACTTTTACTTTTTTTTTTCTCTAGCAAAATGAGATGGGTCATTCTGCTGCCGTTGCATTTCAACACTTTCCCCATGCAGACATTCCCCCTACACAATCAGTGCCTTGTTGCCATTTCCGTGCAAGTGCTTGGAAATAAATGTGAAGGCATGCGTTTGTGTTTGAGTTTCTTTGCTGTGGTACTTTGTTGTGCAGTTCAGTTACCGATGGGACATTGTTGAGCTTTCTCCAAAAGTTTGTACAGAGAGAAGTGTTGCTTTGCCATCAGCAGCCCTGGCAGCACCTGCAGTCACGGTCACTTAAAAAAGGAACAAAAACAACCTGATAGGTTCTTTATCTCTGCTTTCAAGAGTAGCCAAATCAAGGAGATAAAACATAATCCAAATCAATGGAATACATGTGGTCCCCAAGGTCCGTCTCTCTAGGCTGTCTAAAGAACAGAGACTCTGAGCTATTGAAGTTTCCTTCCTATTCTCCTTCCTAGCTCAGACATAATACACAAATACTGCTGTTTGTGAATGTTTCATGTTTCTAATCTCTGTGTGCTTGCCAAGCCTTTCTTTTATGTTACTGTGTTTGGTTTAAAAAGACAGAATGCCAGACAAAAACAATTTTAACACCAGTTTATTTCTTTTTGACCTGCGCCCATGTTTTCTGTTTTCTCTTCACAGTACACAGTCTGGAACTTTCTACCAAAGAACCTGTTTGAGCAGTTTAGGAGAATTGCCAATTTCTATTTCCTCATCATCTTCCTGGTGCAGGTAAGCGCAAAATATGTCTGCGTGTAAGCTCAAACAAAGATTAAGTCGTCGCTGATTGGTTGCAGCTTGGATTTGCTGGGACCAAGCTTGGCCCTGATGTGGATTTTTGTGCTGATAACTGATTGGTATCATTAGCTCATACTTCCAGGAATCACCAGTTTAATCGACTTTATAAAAGTACTGTACTCAGAAATGGTAAGATGTCATAGTTTGACACCTCTTGTTACATTGTTGGCCAACATGTGCATCATAAAGTTCTTTGATCCCAAGAGCCTGTGCTTAGTTCTTGAGTAGTTCTTGCAGTAGATCCTGTCCATGACACACCATCCATGTGAACTACTCTATTTTCATTTTAATTGTTTTATAACGATAATTAAAAAAGCAATAGAAATTAAGAAAATAGTTTGTCTTGACAACGAAATTGTTTTTAGTACTCGTTTTGAGCTAGATTATGTGGCACATTCTAAATATCTTAATGAGGCCGGTTGAATAGTTTGCTCCTCTAATAGACCTCTGATTCATCACTCTCCTTGCATAATTGTCCTATAAAATGTTTTATTTTTTTTTAAAGTGCAAGTGAGTCTTTCCGTCATCACCTGATGTCCCTCTGCGGTTACTCCCTCGCGTCCTCCTCTGAGATGCATTTGTACCTTTTTTAATAATGTGATGTAAAGTGATCCAGGTGATTCTCACACAAGACAGCAGCAGACACCAAACGGACAATGCTCCTCCATCAGTTGCAGATGTAGCGATCTGAGTGATAAACATGGACCGACAGGGTAGTATGAGGTGCCGGGAGAGACATAATTCAGAATTATGTCTTCGAACAGAACAGCTTTCTACTTCATGTGAATGTCTTTATTTAGGTCATGTAACATAAAAACAAAAAAAGAAAAACAATTTGAAACTGTCATGGTGATCTAAGTCTCCCCATCTTTTGTTTTAGATAAACACCTGTTGGGAAACAGTTATTGGTTTTATTGGTAAACCTTGTCATCAAACTGAGTAACATCATCTTAGCTTTTCTAACTAATAATGGACTGTTTTTCCCCATTATCAGCCTATTATCATTATTATTTTTGATCATTGTCATGAGTTATTCATGGGTGAAGCCTCCATAAGTTAAAATAACTAATAGTTACTTGATTGATCAGTCTGCAGTATAAACGTGTAAGTATCCCTAACCCTACAACCAACCTGATCTTCATGATGGTGGGTTTGAGAAAAGTGATTTGCATATGGCCATGGGAAGTGTGAAACAAGACAGGATGTAAGAATTAATTTTAGCTGGTTTGCAATTGCCAAGGATTTCCTGATTGCTTAGAGTTTCCGTCAGAAGTTCCACTTTTTGGCTAATGTACCCCAGAACAAGGTTAGTCAAACAAGTGAATCAAAACAAGAAAGAAAAAAAAACATGAAATAGGGCAGTATTGACTATTGTGCTCATTTATCCAGTTTTGTCCAATCCAGTTAAATTCAGTAATGCTTTTATAATTACTGAAGATACATTTGATTTTCACTGTCGAAATTTGACAGTCAATCTATATTTAAATTGTGCTCGTTGAAGGTTTGTAGCTGTGGGCGGAAATGATTTTTCTGCACAAGTTTGCATTGCAGTGAACCTGAAGAAGTTGCTGTTTGGGCTATACAAACACACATGTGGACCATTTTGTTGGTACCAACAATGGTCACTGAAAGGACTAGGAACTTACAAAAGTAATAATGATGTACTAAAATTTGAAATCCGAGTTGTGATTGTGAGGGGGAAAAAAAGAAGAAAACAAATTGGCATTGAGAAACTTTGATACACAATCTTTTGCTGGAATTTCTGTAAACCAGTAATTTCTGCACCTGTACAAATATTTTATGATTTGCTGTCAACAGTGGAGCTGTCCTCAGTCGTCCACTTTGGCTCAAACAGTGATGGATGGCGATCATCAGTCTCTTTAATGTGACATATGGTGCATCCGAAATACCATACTAAACTGAATATACTCAAAAAGTATACTTAAAGGAGCTTGAGGCCGGATTGTGGCAAGATTTATGAAAAAAATCCGTATACATTTTAAGTTTTCTAGTAATAATGTCAGATGAAGCGTTCCAAACCCAAAAGAATGAGCCCTCTAGTGTATCTCTCCTTTGCCTTGAACAGGCTGTGTGCTGCAAAATGTGCTGCAATTGGGTCCCGAATTTCCCGCGCTGGGCTGCGGATGTGACGTCACATGGCGCTGCATGCACGTTCTCCCCGTTCTCCCGTGCCGGCTTCACTGTTGGCTGCAGTACCCCCAACGGCCGTGGGTGAAGGGTGGCGCTAGAGTCTCATTTCTTAAAAGGAGCCTCAAGCTCCTTTTAAGTTCGGCACAGTTTTGAGTAAATATCAGTAGTATGCATTCATTCGGACGTACTACTCAGAGCGCACACAGCACTTCCTGCCGTTGGGAGGGGGACTTTTTACCATGGCAACAGCTCCTGTCACAGCAGCAGTAGCAGCACACCGCTCCGCTACCCAGCGCTCTACCCACACAATAATGTGATAAATGATGAACTCATCTGGTTAATATCTTATGGAAACCAAAGTGAACTCACACCTAATTACTCACATTTGAATTGTAGCGTGATGGTGGTGGTGCTGCTGCTGCAGCTTTGCTTGGTACTGGTAACTTCTTTCAATCCATACTAATACATTTCTCCGGAATGAGTATGGATAGCGCATACTATTGTGTACACACTAATGTTTCGGACGCACTAAAAAATCTCACATACTGTTTTTGCCTACTCATTAGGGTGGAAGTATGGGATTTCAGACGCAGCTATAGATTCTCCTCTTGCAGCCACCTCCAGGGAGGTTGGTGTGGACCTAAACTTTTGAATGAAATGTGCAACTGTAGTCTGAGGAACATCATGCTGCTTGGTCTTCTAGCTTTCACCAAACGTCTCAGAGAACTGTCTGCTTTTCTTTCTCTGGTCCATGTTCAGTGTGGTGAACACTATGATTGCAGAATGACTGCTTTCCCCCTTTAAATAGTAGGGGTGTAACAATATATCGTGCCACGAAATTTCGCGATACAAAAACGTCACAATACGTGTCGTGGAGGTGACAACCTGTATCGCGATATTGGGTTAGTAATATTAATCTATTGTGTTGACTAGTAACGCGCATCCGACCGCGACGGCGGCCGCAGCCGCGACCGCGCGGACCAAAATCTTACTCCGCTGAGAAGAAAGTAGTCCCGTTTTGCGGTCCTGTTTTGAGCTCTGAACCTTTTCTTATTTAAGTCTGGTGTAGAGTTAAGCCTTACCTTATTAAATTAAACCCTTTTGGGGTCGTGAGTAGGATAAACACGGGGACAACTTCTGCGTGAGTTTGCGTGTACTTCAAGGTCCGCTCAACAGCGTAGGATTTCAGAACATTAACACAACACCTAGTGCCGTATCACTCCGCCCAATCTAAAACATACTAACAACTGATATACTTACTAGTGTAATTATAGTCCCTGATTTACAGAATATAAAGAATATATTTATGAAATAATGAACCCTGAATTACCAAAATAACCTTCTTAACAAAAATAAATCTCCTCTTACACTTATAAGGTGAGCATGAATCAATCTTTTTTATGATGTAAAATTGTATGTATTTATTTACTTGTATTTATTTATTCAATTTTAGTTGTTAAATTTCTGGAAAAGAAAAAAGTCAAATCATACATGAGAGAAACTATTCAGTTTGTGGCAAAATATTTTTATTGTATGAAACTGAAGATCATAATGCAAACCTGACATTTACTTTTAGTTCAGTTTGTGGAAAATGGTTGGCCTGGCTTGCTCTTTAAAACTTAAACAGTTATAAAGCATTACAAACTGTAACTATAGGGCAAACGCACAGCATTGTTTTGTATTATGTGTCTTTCAAATAAAAGACCATTTTTTCCAGTCATATATCCCTCTATCAAGGTTGTTAAAAAATACTGCTATAATATCGTATCGTTATCGTGACCTCAATATCGTGTATCTTACCGTATCGTGAGATTAGTGTATCGTTACACCCCTATTAAATAGTCAGACTGACTGACTGCCAGATTGAAAACACCTGTGATGTTAATTACAGGACACATTTTAGTTTAACATGTCACTATGGTCAAGTCTTTTCTAGAAGCAACAACTCGTTTGTCCAATCAAATTCCATTAATTTTTTTTTGTTTTTGTTAGATTTTCATTTGTTATTTTTCAGTAAATTATTAATAATCAGTGACTTGTTGTGGGTCTGAGCATGCTGACTTAAGCATGTTGACTGTCATATTTTTTTCCCTTGCTTCTAAGCTTCTCTATCAAACTGAGAAACAAAAAGGATTCTTTAAAAAAAAAAAAAAACATCTACTCTTGCACCTCCAGGGTCTCATTCTATCCCTGTCCTTTTGCTGAACGATGAAAGTGGAAACTTTCCCCTCCCCTTTTCGCAGCAAACTAAACTGTGGCAGCAAACAGCCCTCTAGTATAAACAGGTGCTGGTGCTGGGCCTGCTTGCTGGCTGAGGCTGTGTGTGTGCGTGTGTGTGTGCGTGTGTGTGTGGGCGGGCGGGCGGGCGGGCGGGTCAGTTTTCTGTACTCACATAGTGACTAAACAAGCTCAATGAGTGACATCTCCCAGTAGTCCAGTGGTGTAGCACACTGAGAAATACACGCGTTTTAGTTTTCGCCATTTCATTCCTCTCAAACAACTGCAAAGGCGATTGAAGTGTGTTCATCCAGCCTTTGTTTCCAGTTGACTCCTTAGACCGTATTTTTCTTCCCGTTTGTCGGGTTTAACCATTACCCTCTGTCAATGTATAAAATTGCAGAATTTTCCCAGTTGAAGCAAAAGCTTGAAATGACCCACACACGGTCCACACTTGTGTGGGAGTGAAGCACCAAGCATGACTGCAGCGCTCACACATACTATTGCTGCAGATTGCACAAGGATTTGTGCCGTCATTATGTTCATCATCTGTGTGTGAACAGATGTAAATGTATGTGTCCTTGTGTATATGATGTGGGAGTCAGTGGGTGTCCTCAGTTTGCTGATGATGTTTACCCAGTCGTCAGTGTAGTTGGCGTTTCTCCACTAATCCAGCCTCTCTGGAGGGTTCCTTATCCTCACCACTCAGTTTTTTTCCCCCATGCAGCCTGCTATTATATTAGACAGTGAGAAACAGGTACGCAGATAGTGCAGTGCTTTTTGCACTTTCATCTTTCAGACCGAAATAAACCTTCACATATTCTGTGTCAGGCTTTATGCAAATGTTCTACCCGCAACCACATATCATCCAACCTTTGACTCGATTCTTTACTCCCTTTGCCTGAAGTTGTTATTTGCTAGCTTTCTTTCTGCCGTTCTTTCTCCCATTCTGTCTCGCATAACCCCCATCTCTGCAGCGCTGCAATGCTGACGTCAGCAGCCAGGGAGCCCTCTGTACTTCAGAGCGACACAAATAGACACAGGCTGATTAAAAAAGCACCACTCTCCTATAAATAGCCCTTGTATGTCTTTGCTTGAATTTGACTGAAAGGGAAAAGAGCACTGTTAGAGTCTGAGACTGAAAATGAGGGCGAGAGGGAGTGTGTTGGGCTAGGAGGACACAAGGACCCATCGAGCTGTCCCAGGACCCTGGGGACGTGCTGTCTGTCGCTCACCCTGACACACTTCTCTGGCCAGATGAAGGGCTTTGTGCCGCTCTGCTCTGCTACCCTCATATCATAGCAGCATATCAGCAGCAACACACAGGTTGCTCTTTTAGCTGAGCTTTTATTTATTTATTTATTTTATTTAGGCTTTTCAGTTGGTGCAGTGGGAGAATGGTATTTTAACGGAAATTGAATGACTCGTTATAGATGAACCATGAAACACTAAGTTTGGGGAGATACTTCTTTAGTGGGGGAGCGGGGGGGGTCGATTTTAGTTTTCTTGTTTTTTTTTGCCATTATTGTACTGAATTGTGATAATTATGGAAGAATTCATGGTGTAAAAAGACACAGGAACCAATGAGCAATGTCAACCCAGCTAAACTTAGACACTATATATACTAATATATATATGTCCTTCGGTTTCTTCGACAACCAAAGAAGTGGAGATGCAGCTTGCAAAGGAGCATATGCTTTCTTCCAATAAGATATTGTCTAGAGTTTATCTTTACTAAGATGTAAACAGGTTCTGCTCTTGCAATGATGCTGTCAAGATATGTGGTGTTCTTTGATTTGATAACTGTGTTCCTTTCACTTTCAAGTTGGACTTTTTAGTGTCAGCTTGACCAGACTGTTTTGTAAAGGCTCCATCTTATCATCATGATAGGACTCTAAAAGGATTATTTCCAATATCACTCTTAATGTACAACATCAGCGGAACCTCAATTAGACTTTATACTATACACTGTAAAATTATTTCACAACCAATTGCTGTGCCGTAAAAGATACTGAAGTACTGCAGATACAGAAATCATAGTTATGTGTGCTTTCAAATAATATATGCGGTTCATCAGCTTGCATAAAAGTTTAGTTGTGTGCTAGCCTAAGAATTTTGTTTCATTTAACTGCGTAGGGCACCAGATAGTCTTGAAATGCCAAGCAGCCATGCAAAACAAAAACAGATGCATTGTGCATGTTGCTATCTTCATGAATCGACATCTGGAACCGATCAACCCTGACTTCCTGAAAAACAGCCCTCCTAAAAGATGTAACATGGTGGATGATAGATCAAAGACACTGCACAGATATAGAAAAATAAAAAAAAGCTTTCTCTGCATCTTTTTGGTGATAAACCTCTGTTGGGTCACTGCATCCTTGGCGTTCTTAGTAATCTTTTGACATATTTATATCTGTCCAAATGAGGCCAGATGATATGAAATATCAGCTTATCATTAGCAAAAATAGAACTGCTTTCATAACCTCTGCAGTGTTCACCAGATTAGTGCTTAGGAAGAGTATTTTTTTGTTTTGAGGGATTGTGAGACTCACATGGCAAGGTAAACAAAGTTTTTTTTTTTCCTGAACAAGACCTCAATATTCCAGTTGTTGCAAAGACTGTAGCAGTGTGTGATCAAGAGTCTTTATCACACATATACCATGCTCATATAAACACACCATCTTTTGAAGCTCTGAGCATTCTCATCTCTGGCTCTTATCACCTGAAGCCATTGGTGCAGCACCTTTTTAAATAGTAAATATTCTGTGTATGCTTTGTAATTGACTCATCCTCCAATTAATTATATCTACAATAAGGCGTGGGTAGTACCGTTCTACCTTCAGTTTGTGTGAGCAGATGCAGGAATCTGTAAGATTGGAGCTTTGTGTTCATGTCAAGTCCGGAGCCTTTTTTCTTATTATGATGGTGATGATGAATCTCAGTTGAAGTGCAGGTGAGGGAAAACACTGGAGACTGCATCAAAATGCCTCTCCTACTCCAAGGTGAGCTGATTTCTATCGGACACTTTGTAGTGCTTCTCATGAGAATATCAATGAGCTGGATGTGGTGTGTGTATGCTTGCTGTAATAATCAAACCAGCTTAGGAGAGGAAAGCCAATCTGTATTCTTCAGGATCAGAAATACCAGGGTAAATCCATCTTAAACCAATCCTGGTTTAAAGGGCCATTTGTGCCTGGGGGCTTTAGCTGTGGTCCTTCTCGTCAGGTATTCCTGGTTCAGAATTCATATTAGACCAGAGCTTTAAAATGCAGCACATGCACACACTGTACTTCTACAGTAGATTTCATTGTATTCAGCTCAAGCAGGTAAGGTGAAATTGACAAAGCTTCCTGCTGGTTTTGCCGTTGCGTCTTGGCAAAGACGCAGAAGTGTTGGCATGCCTGCAGATTAAGCATTCTGCCCCCAGCTCACTTGATTAAAGTTCTGTGGCCCAGAACCCCCTCTGCTTCCCTTCAAAATGTAAATGTCTCCCTTGTGTTTCCTACTGATGAGTACATATGCAAAATAGGAGAAGCCGCTCAAAGAAATGGGCTACACCCTGGATTTAAATGGCTAGTTTAATCTTCTGACCCATGACCACAGGTTGGTCCTTCTGCATCCGTAGCGGTATGCTGCAGTAAAACATTGTAATGATGCTGTAGGTTTTCTATTTGAAGGTCACGTGTGTTATTAACTTTCTGTAAAATAAAACTGTTTTCTCCTCGGCAGGTGATAGTGGACACCCCCACCAGCCCAGTCACTAGTGGCCTACCTTTATTTTTTGTGATTACAGTGACTGCTATCAAGCAGGTAAGTCAAAACCCATATGATGTAGATGAGTGCTGATAATGACTGTTATTGGGATTTCTTTTTCCATTTCCTCAATTCCCCACTGTCTTTCTTTGCATCATATCCTCCGTCTTCACATAACATACACATTGAAGATGCTCTGCTTTCATAACTCCCTTGTTGAGTTTTTTTTTGTATATAGCAACGGACTAATACTCTTGGGTTTTGTATTAATGTGCTTTTCTGGCACATTCTGATTGGGGTGAAGAAGAAATGGTCTCTAGGGCCGTGTGAGCAAATGAAGAGAGAAGGAGGGAGTATTAAAGAAATGTAAATTGAGAATTGTGGCATGTTTCTGAGTGTGGTTCTTCGACTCAGTTACTGTAGCTTTAGATGTTTCCTTTTTATTTATTTATTTTTTTGGGGGGGGGGGTTACTGCCGGTGCTTTGAAATATACAATAGTGGGTGGATTTCCTCCCACTATTGCTTACTTCTGCCAGGCTTTGAAGTGGGACACCAGGGAGGTGTGCCTCACTTTATTTGTGGGCTAAAGGGAATTCTGTTAACCATAAATGGAATACCTTCTCTCCTTGTTTCCTCCCTGGCATTTCGTTTCACAACTCGACTTTCCCTAGCTGTCACCTCTCACCGTAATCAAACTTCCTGGCTCAAGTTCAGCCTTGGCATGCATTGCACTCTCCTTTGAACCCCCTACGTCTATGCACCATCTCCTCTATCCCTATCACTATCTTGATGTACTTAAGTAGTCTATATTCAATTTTGTGCTATATGTGGCTGCAGCCAGACAATATTATTTTATATACATATTCTTTTACCTGTCCCCCCCCCCCTCCCCCCCACCTGAATCAGTGTTATTTCATGGTAGGCTGTCTTGAAAATACTGCTGAACATTCACTTTTTGCTGCTGCATGAAAACATAATGATGAAACACTTAATGTACCAATTAAATTCTATGCAGTCATATTTGAGATTCTCCTTGTGATTGATGGAAGCTTATGTTATATCTTTATGATAGTCATTCTGAAGCTTTCTCTTTCATGCCCTTCACTTTCAGAAGCCCGCGAAAAATGTTAATAGCCCACCCCCCACACTGTGGCGGCCACTGTTCTGTACATGACTTTGCACTGGTCTCACAATCATAGATGTCACTCAACTATGCATACCAGCACCACTGTGAAAGCTTTTGCTTTTTGTTGTACTAAGCAAATTATACAATTCTGATTTTGATATATTGCCATAGGGATATGAAGACTGGCTACGACACAAGGCTGACAATGAGGTGAATAAGTACCCAGTGAAAGTGCTAGAGGACGGCCGGAGGATACGAAAGGAGAGTGAGAAGATCAAGGTACCTTTTAGCAGACATATCTTCACTTGTATCATTTGGAATAAATCATTCCAAAGGGATATGACCAGAGGGAAGCATCCGTCTGATTGGCATCACCGTATTTGGAGTATATATCTGGGGGAGAGCATGCTCTGTTTTCTGTGTTGAAGCGCGGCTACACCTTCTGATGGCAAATACCGGAGATTAAGTACACACACAATGGACAGTGTCACTTTTTTAAAGCTGAAAAATTAGACAATATTGTTTTACAGTAAGACGGGATCTTTTTCTATTCTTTTAGAGTCCTTCCATTTATTATTGGTAAAATGTCTCATTGTTATGGTGATTAAAAACCTCATTCCACCTTAAGTTTGAAAGATTGCAAGCAGTGTCTTCATCAGACGTTTTTGTTTGGGCATCTTCAGGTGGGAGATGTTGTGGAAGTGGTGGAAGACGAGACGTTTCCCTGTGATTTAATACTGCTACAGTCTAGTCGAGATGACGGCACATGTTTCGTTACCACAGCAAGTTTGGACGGAGAATCCAACCATAAAGTAAGATTATTTGCCTGTTTGTGTTGTCACAGCATTTGCCACATGATCTCTCTATCTTTTCCTCATATTATGTACTCCCTAAAAAGTAGAGGAAAGTTAAAATCACTACTTGACCTCAGTCAATTGCAACTCATCCCCTGTTTCTCTCTGCTTCTTCCACCTTTCTAGACACACTACACAGTGCCAGACACGGAGAGGGATCTGGAATCTCTCAATGCCACCATTGAGTGTGAACAGCCACAGCCTGACCTTTACAAGTAAGGCAATCATGATGTGGTCCCAACAGATTTACAGGGCAAGCATGAGTTGCCTGTGGGTTGTTGGGCTATTGAATAAAACAGTGCCATCTGAAAATGTCAAAAATAGCTTAAACATTAAGATTATTGAATATGGAAGGGTTTTATTTGGATTAGACTTTGATCTTTCCACAACAAAGTGTATTCCTTCTTACTTTTTAAGAGATTTAATTTGTTAATAGACAGCCTTTGGTTCCCCCTTGGGGTAAGACGTAGGACTGTTGTCATTTAGTTTGACACTGGAGAGCTATTAGGATTTTAATATGAAGAATCAATAAGAACTGTGGCATGTTCCTGCATTCGATGGCCTCTAAACTTGTACATCTGATTTGCCTTTGTGAGTTTTGTAAAGTTGATAGACTCCATTAATTTTGTATATCAGATTAAAATCCCCTCTGGTACAATCTCAAATCATAAAGCATTGGGATAGTTTATTTTATTGCAAACCATATGAACCCAACATATTTCATGTGCTAATTGTGAACTTCATTTCATTATGCATCCATTTTTTTCTTTCAGTCCTGCAATCCATTCAAGAAAAACCTGTACCACTTTTTAATGTGGCCATTCGTCCTTGCAGCATCTGAAATATGTTCTGCCAATGACGATACCAAATGATAAAGCGTTTTAGAATTTCTTCTTGCAAGCATGCGTAACAATATTAAGTAATTGTTGTGGCATTTTTGGTTTCAACACTTTCCGCATGGTCTCTATAGACAGGTTCATCCAGTATCTATACCCTGTTGTTCTTCAGCCATGCCTTTGTAACATGTGAAGAATGTGGTTTGATCTCATCTTGTTGAAAAATACACTGATCTCCCTGGAAAAGATAGTATCTTTCTTTCCTTTTTTGTAATCAATCCTGTCATTTCAGAAATGTAAATGACCTTTGGCTAAGTGTATTGAGACAGTCTACACTGTCATAGGGGACCCTTTTAGTCTTTGGTGCATAACACTGAACATTCTTAAAAAGATGTGAAAAGCTGATTTTGTCTGACAAGAATAAACATTTCCACCTGGTGATAGCCTGATAGTTCATCACGCATCCCTTCAAGCCTAACTGATGCACTTCTAAACAGGATTAACATAAAGCTTCTTTTCTGCCCCGTAAAGTTGTGAGATATGTTAATGTAACTTCATATTGTAGTGTCTGATGAAGTTTTCTCAAAGTATTTCCTAGCAGATGTGGTTTTACTGGCTATTGATGAACGGCAGACAGTGACAGATACATTCTTCACAATTCCTTGAATTCTGTTAAATTATAGATAAATAAATCCATTATTTCTTTGAGAAACATTTTTTAAACCTTGTGTTTTTTTATATATTTAAACTGGAGTCTCCACTCATCTTTGCCCTCAGATTCAGCCTTTCATAGATAGCATTTGCACCAGAGCATCATTTCAACAAACAGCTGACAACAACTGTATAAATAACCGTATATTTTTTAACCCATATTACTATCTTTTTGGCTTTCCTGTCCAAACATCTTTTAAAATGTGTTGCTAGCCTGAAATGCAAAAACAGATGCATGATAAACGATCAAATTAGGTTTACAGGAAAAAATGTGAAATATCCTGAATTTATGTGGTGTGCAATGAAATAATTTCAACACAATTGCAAGAAGCTCTGTTTTATTTTATTGATTCATTTTTTTCTTGATTTGGGATTATATTAATCTGTGTAACATGTAAATCTGATATGATGTGCCTCTTTCGTAAAAAAACATCTGACAGCATGTTCCTTTCCAGGTTCGTCGGCCGCGTGCACATCTACAAAAACAGTCATGAGCCTTCAGTGAGGTGAGAGCTTTCCTCAACCATCTCAACTCACTTTAAGTGAGAGCAAATCAAAATACAGTTGCTTAAGCACTCATTTGTATCCCGAGCTTCACCAACAAATCACTACTCCATTGATTCTTCATTGCAGACAAGCATTAAAATTAAAACAGGCTGGCAAGGTTTTCGCCACTGCTTCCAAAGCACTCCCACCGGCATTTATCATTGACTATGTTGTAATGGCCATAAAAACAAATGCCACTGTCCTTCTCAAGAGCACCGGGGTGGGTGAAAGCCCGGACTGCATTTACACTGTCACACTGCAGAGTGCCTGCCAGGTTTCCATTTAGGGAATAGAAGGGTGTTTGGATTGCACAGCTCCTGTATGACTACACAAAGTTTGATCTACCGATGTGACTGTGCAGGTCTTTGGGCCCAGAAAATCTGCTGCTGAAAGGGGCAACTTTGAAGAATACCCAGAGGATATGTGGTGAGTCAATTGTTATTGGCATAAGGACAGGGATTTACATTGCCGAATGGGGTTCATTGTCTAAAATTCCTCTTGATCTCCCTTTTGTTTCAAGGTGTTGCAGTCTATACTGGTATGGAGACAAAGATGGCACTCAACTATCAGGGCAAATCTCAGAAACGGTCTGTTGTGGAAAAGTAAGTTGAGAGGAAGAACCTAAATTAAAAACATTAAATATTCATGGTACATTTTTGGTCATTACTTCATTGTTCTTTCTTTATAAACATATATATGTATTTTCAGGTCTATCAATGCCTTCCTTCTGGTTTACCTTTTCATATTGGTGAGCAAGGCCTTTGTGTGCACTACACTCAAGTATGTGTGGCAGAACAAGCCTGGGCAGGATGAGCCGTGGTACAATGAGAAAACCCAGAGAGAGAAGGACACCAATTTGGTGAGCTCATACCTTTTGAAAATATAGCTAAAATATCTTCTTTTGAATGTACTTGAAACTTGAAAAGATACATAGGACAGAGTTGGCTACAACAGAGAACCCTCAACACAACCTGAATTGTAGATGTTATAAAAAAGACAGCTGTGATTGTTATCTTCCCTTGTTTACATCCAAGGCACCCGTATAACTGGTTAGTTGCACAATCTAAGATTGACATGATTGACTCTCATAACAATAAAAATAAACAAACAGTAGAGATTCAGTTGACCTAATTACTATATTTAAGAGAAAAAAAGCAACGTTTTAGCTTTTTTGAAGTGTTGTGTGAAATATTTGAGTTAGTAACTTACCTGCTGTACACAACAGCTGGTCAGGAGCTCAGCTATGAGAACGAGGGCCATCCGCTGGTGAAGTACATTTTCACCATGTAAAACTATTCATACATTTTATAGTGAGTCCAGCAAATGGTGTAATAGATATACAGCATCAAAACCTCATCAAAACTCTCCACACTAAAAACACTGACTTCTCTCTACTGCAAATGATGCAGTAATGCTAATTACTCTTAAGTACTTCTCATAACCCCACGAAAAGAAAAGAAAAATCCCTTTTTAGCTTCGATTCAAGTAATTAAAGAATTATGACCATTTTTAGACGCCATTTAATAATTTCAGGAACTTTAATGTCTCTGGTTAACCTAATATCACATGAATGACCCATTTTATTTTAAATACTAGAACAATAATTACTCCCAAGCAATGCTTGCTTGGAGTCTGGGACTCCATGACTTGACCAAAGAATAGCTTTTCTCATTTGCGTACCTTCTCCAGGCTTTTGCAGCAGCTGTTTGTGGACCTTTCTGCCTTAAGGGTTGTTCTCAGCAAGTCCAATTCTGTTTACTCGGGTTAAGATACGGTTGTTGACTCAGTAATTTCCCACACACCTCACCTTCCATTGATGGTTTTGGCCAAACCACCATTTCAAGTTGTCCACAACCAGTATAAGACGTATACCAAGCCATCACTGTGGAATTATGTTTTTTATTCCTGTCTTTGCTCTAATGTTGTTTTATTAACTGATTACGTTCTGTCAATGAGAGAGATCATTCTGTTTGGCTGTTGAGCTTAGTGAATGATGTATATATGTCAATTTAACGTTAACTATTATTTTGTGTTGGATCTTGAGTTTGCATATCTCTTTAAGTTGTAGAAGAAAGGTCCTGAAATACAGCACAGGACATTTCTTTGCTTCACTGTCCCTTATTTATGAAATTTTGCTGTATAAGAGCACTTGGCTCTGGGTGTTGTAAAAAGGTTTGTGTGAACATATGTTACATCCACATCTGAACAAAAGATCCAGTGAGTTAATTTGGTTTCTTCTTATAATCTCCTTGTTTCGGTCAGCTGAGTAGTACAGTGTGTTTGTAGAGGCCATGTAGTCTCTGATTGAACCCTTTTAACTTTGTGTATGCTTTATTTCCTCAACAGTACCTAAAGATGTTCACCGACTTCCTGTCCTTCATGGTGCTCTTCAACTTCATCATTCCAGTGTCCATGTATGTTACGGTTGAGATGCAAAAGTTTTTGGGATCCTTTTTCATCACGTGGGACAAAGATTTCTTTGACCCTGAAATCCAGGAGGGGGCACTGGTCAACACGTCAGACCTCAATGAGGAGCTTGGACAGGTCAGGCAGATGGACAGGATTAATTGTGGTATTTTGAAAAATGTTTATAACTAAAGCATTCATATCTATTTCTTAAATTTGTATCTGTGTGTACACGTTAAAAACTAATTTCCACTTCAAGGAAAAAAAATGCCTTTAGTTTGAGAAAACTGGCACAATGTGACTCAAGAAACCTAAATACTCATTGTGATGAAAGGTTCACAAGCCGGTAGTTTGACCAGCGGACAGCAGCACTAACCGGGAGACAGGAAGCAGGGCTGGAGGTGGCGGACATGAAGCTGTTCAGATTTTTTTTTGCCAAGGATGGATAAGATTAAAAATGAACACATTAGCGGGACAGCCGTGATTAAATGTCTTAGAGACGAAGTAAGAGAGGCTAGATTAAGAAGTTTTGGACGTATAAAGAGAGGGAATAGTGGCAGAAAGATGTTTAAGATGTAGCTGTCAGGCAGGGGCGAAAGGGAAGGACAAAAGTGTAGATTTCTGGATGTGATGAAAGAGGTTGCGTGGCTGACTGGTGTGACAGAAGATGGGGTAAGATGGAAACAAGTTATCCTCTGCGGTGATCCACTGTCGTGACCCCTAAAGGGAAAAACCGGAACGAGAAGAATCAGTGTGCATATACGAATAATGTGAAGATGAAACGTATAGTTCTTAAATGTCAAAAACACTGAAATTGCTTTGGTGGAGTCGGTAGCAGACTGAAGCTACATTCTGAATTAAGTTGCCAATTCTGTCTGATATCAGGTAATGGAATGATTTGTTTAGTCATCACAATAAGTACAAATTATTTCATACATTTATGTTGACTAAACAAGCTGAATATGGAACACAGAGCTTATTTCTACTCAGCCTTCATTGTTCTCATTTAAAGCATTTCCCCCTGTTAGCCTTAAAAAAGAACTGAGCCTGTGCAAGAGACATGGGTACAAAACAAATCTCTTTATAGCTTGGCGTTAAAACAACCCTTTTATGTACATGTTGTTTTTTTGGGGGTGGTTGTTTTTTTTTTTTTTTTTTACACATGATATGAAATCAAAACTTTGTAAATGTATGAAAAAAAAATCTTCTGTGATTTACCACTTATTGTTCACAACTGTTTTTATAATAATAATAATAAAAAAAGAAGATTGTTGACTTAAGTGTTAATGTGAAAGGAATTGTTTATGATACCAGACTGGCACTGCTCCATTCTCCTCTTTGGTATTTTTAGCTTCAGCAGTGCTGTGATAGATCACTCACACTCGGTTTCTCAGATGTTTATTTCAAGGTGATTAACAGAGTGTAATTCTAATAAGTCTTTTACAAAGTAATTAACCAATGTTAATGTTGGAATCTGTTAAATGAGATTTTTTTTTTTAATGGGTTTGGACGAGTTCTTTATATTTTTTTTCCCCGTTTGTATTTTCTGCAGGTGGATTACGTGTTCACAGACAAGACAGGCACACTCACTCAGAATAACATGGAGTTCATAGAGTGCTGCATCGATGGTTTCCAGTACAAGTACAGGGATGCGAGCAGCGAGTTGGATGGGTTTTGTGTCACAGATGGACCTGTGAACAAACTACAACAGAAAGCTGGCAGGGTGGGTCTTCTGGTGTCCCGCCATCTGTTGTAAAAGTCAGACAAACATTAACATATGGTCATTACATAGCTGGTTGCTCAGAAAGACCCTTCCCAGGTCACCCACCTACACTCCCCTTGACATGTCAACATATGCAGGTGACAAGGCGGGGGGGCGAGTGTTGGTGTGCTCTTAACACGAGCGCCTGATAACTCTTTACGGACTGCTGCACATCAGCACTTAATGTTGATAAGAAGTCAATTTAGACAAATGGTTGTAAACGAACGGCGTTATCGGATCAAGAGCTTCTGTTTATGACCTGACATATGGCAGTAAATCTTTTTATTGAGTTAAGCAGTTGATACATTAGTTTACTCTAAACCGTAGATCTGTTGATGAAATATATATGTGTGTATATATGTATATTGTATCTTATTTTAATGTATTAAGCAGTGTTTTTATTCTGTTATTAGGACAAGGAAGAGCTGTTTCTGCGTGCCCTCTGTCTTTGTCACACAGTCCAAGTGAAGGAGTCTACAGAGCAGGATCAGGTCCAGCGGGACGGAACACCAGACCAAGTGGACGGTTCAGGGGATGGAGAGGTCTTCCATATCCCTCAGGTGGAGAAGGGATTCATCGCTTCCTCACCTGATGAGATTGCTTTGGTGAAGGGTGCCATGAGGTAAGAGACCGGCTGTTTTGACCAAACTGAATGCAGTAGGTTGAATGGGAATGTCAAACAATTTATTTTGAGAACATTTTTTTTTTGGTTTTGGTGCATTACTTTCTAATGTCAATGAATAGCAGATTTGTGATGATTTGTCTCCATCTGCAGGTATGGCTTCACATTTCTGGGTCTTGAAAGTAAAACTATGAAAATTCTTAACAGGAACAAAGATGTTGAAATGTAAGTCAATAATTACAAAGAGGAAGCTTTTTGATTATTTTCCATTTAACTATGAAATTAATTTGTTTTACTTTGTCATTTTTTTTCCATTTTGCACCTTCCAAAGGTATGAACTGCTGCATGTGTTGAACTTTGACCCAGTGAGAAGGCGTATGAGTGTGATAGTCAGATCCAGATCAGGTGAGCAGGAGACAATGGTCACGTTTATGGCTTTGGCTCTTTAATGAGTTCCCTCGGTTGTCATGGTGCTGTTTCACTGTATTCCTGCTTAATGTTGTGCCCAGGTGATACACTGCTTTTCTGTAAGGGAGCAGACTCTTCCATCTTCCCTCGAGTTAGACAAGACGAGGTTGAAAGGATACGCATGCATGTGGAGCGTAGTGCGACGGTGAGTTCAGTGTAACTTGTTTTGTTTAATTGTTATTGTGGTTTCATAATGCATAACTCTGCATTTTTCTTGTCATAATGATTCCTTTTTCACTGTTCAGGAGGGTTATCGCACACTGTGTGTGGCCTACAAGCACCTCAGCCCAGAAGAGTTCGCCCATGTTGATGCAGGATTGAAGGAAGCCAGATTGGCTCTTCAGGACAGAGAGGAGAAGCTTATAGGCGTTTACAACCAAGTGGAGACTGGGATGAATCTAATAGGAGCGACTGCTGTGGAAGATCGGTTGGTGCACACGCCTGCAACATACTGTAACCATACAGCTCTCACTCATCAAACTTGTGAATTTTCAGTGTTTTTAATGTCTTACTTTTCAAAAGAAATCTTTTTAATGCTGTACATTTCAGCGTGATAGTATCCAAATCATAGAAGAGGCCTGCAATGTCACCAACCTAGATTTTTGCAGTAAAAAGGCAATATCCCTGTTTTCTTACTTGCCTTTTTTATGGTTCTGAAAAGGACATTTACATATAATTACATATAATTCCATCTAAGGGCAATTTAATTTTCTGAAGTAAATGATCTTTGATGATGAGCGGATATTTTATAGCAGTTGTCCTGCCTACAAACCTCTGTACCTGTAATGCAAAAATGTCATACATTCTGGATTCATTACAAATCAACTGAAATATTGCAAGCCTTTTATTATTTTAATATTGCTGATCATGGCTTACAGTTTAAGAAAACTCAAATATCCTATCTCAAAAAATTAGAATATTCTGGGAATCTTAATCTTAAACTGTAAGCCATAATCAGCAATATTAAAATAATAAAAGGCTTGCAATATTTCAGTTGATTTGTAATGAATCCAGAATGTATGACATTATTTTTCTTTTTTAATTGCATTACAGAAAATAAAGAACTTTATCACAATATTCTAACTTTCTGAGACAGTCCTGTATAGCAATGTAATCTCACACTGCCCCCTTGTGGTCACATCACCCACGATCCAGGTCTGGAAGGATGGAAAACAGGCTGCAGGGTCTGTTTTATAATGGTTAAAATTAGAGAACAGACATGCATTACAAAATGAAGAAATTAATTTATTGTATCTGCATACACCCATGCATTTGTTCTGGGTTTTTTTGTTTGTTTTGTTGTTGTTTTTTTTATTTCAGTTTAATTTTATATCATCATTTCAAAATATAAGGCATTTTATTCAACATTACAGAGTAGTTTGAGATCAGCACAGTTAAATAAAGTCCAATCCAATTGTATTCCAGTTAAATCCAGATCATTATAACCATTTTAAGCAACAAGATTACTTGCATGTCTGCCTAATTTCGGAAACAGCTAAGCTACAACTAATCACATTATTGTGATTTTATAACTAAGTCGGGGAAGAACATTGGAGAACTTTTGCTTCAATCATCTACACTAATTCAAGCAGTTTCATGGCATGAACCTCACAGAACAGCTACTAAATAATATAACAAAATAACGTGGCAGGTAGTTCTGAATTTAATATCCAATTTGAACCAGTTTTTCTTGGGTGAAAGTCCCATCTTTGATCCATTTAAAAAACGTTATCTCTGTGGTTTCTGTTGCTCTTTACAGTTTTATATTGTTTTTCTTCAGGGCGTCAAAGTTATGATTTGGCGAGAATTGGTGACCATTGCAATGGTCACCTGGGAGCAACGTTCAGTATATGTAATTATTTTGCTTTTAAAGCACTACATAACCTGAATGCTTTTAAAGAGTGAAAGTGGTGCATTTAGGGGCAAATAAGGTCATGGTGCATACGAAATATGTCAAATACTGTTGCTGTGATGTGTACGCCTGTTACAAAAAGGGCTGCAGCCCTTTCTTATGTTTGATGTGTTTTCTCTCTGTTCTTACCCCTAAGGCTTCAGGAGGAGGCAGCAGAGACTATGGAAGCTCTGCAGGGAGCCGGTATGAAGGTTTGGGTCCTAACAGGGGACAAGATGGAGACCGCAAAGTCCACCTGCTACGCTTGTAGATTGTTTCAGAGAAACACAGAGCTATTGGAGCTAACTTTGCGTACTTTGGAGGATGGAGTGAGGACGCGCGAGGAACGTCTGCATGAGCTTCTGCTTGAGTATCATAAGAAAGCTGTACAGGATGCACCAGCAGTAAAGGCAGGCGTCACCAGGTGGGTACATTGACATCAGTGAGTTCGGTCTCTCCGCTGAGATTCATTTGAGAAATGTCTTTATCTGGGCGATCGTTTGGTTGTAATGATTTTTTAATGATTATGCTCTAACTCATTTCTTCCTTTCTGTGTTGTAGAAGTTGGTCCGCGGCCAATCATGATTATGGTTTTATCATAGATGGCGCCTCCTTATCAATGGTGCTCAACTCATCCTCCGAATCTAACTCAAATCGCTATGAGAGCCTGTTCCTGCAGATCTGTCAAAACTGTACAGCTGTGCTCTGCTGCCGCATGGCCCCTCTGCAGAAGGCACAGGTCAGACCAATCAATAACAATCTAGAAATCTACTTGAACACAAAGTAACATTTGTTTTTTTTGTTTTTTTTAATACGTGCCTTTCTGTCTTACTAAATGTATAGATAGTTAAAATGGTAAAGAACTCTAAAGGCAGCCCAATCACCCTTTCCATTGGAGATGGAGCCAATGATGTCAGCATGATTTTGGAAGCTCATGTTGGGATTGGTAAGAAATGACTTGGGGCCACTAATAAAAGGGATTGTGGCTTTTCCACAAAGGTAGCCACTTTTTTTCATCCGCTTTTTCAGGAATTAAAGGCAAAGAGGGTCGGCAAGCTGTGAGGAACAGTGATTATGCCATCCCCAAACTCAAGCATCTCAAGAAACTTTTGTTGGCGCACGGGCATCTTTACTATGTTCGGATTGCACACCTGGTGCAGTATTTCTTTTACAAGGTAAGAAAAACAGATGCTTAGATTTTTTTTTTACTACCCTTACAGCTAAGATCTTGATTAAAGTTTTGGCAAGGCTTGTGTTTCCTAGAGTTACATTTTTTTGATGATTAAAAGTAAGTGTGAATCTTCTTTTTTGCAGAATCTTTGCTTCATCTTACCGCAGTTTTTGTACCAGTTCTTCTGCGGCTATTCCCAACAAGTAAGTACAGCCAGAATCCCATTAATGTTCAGAGAAAGGAGATGGAGCTCCTAATATACACACCTTCTTGTCCTCCTGGATATCACTTACTTTTCCTTAAATTGCCCACTCCCCTCATTGCCTCTGGGATGGTTGAGGTCTGTTGAAACTATGCAGACGTGTAAAATAGAATATGCTCATCTTGGTAATTTATCTGTTAAAATATGATGTATATAATCTGTATATATGGCATTGTGTTAATCTGAAGAACATCTTCTTTTATGCAAGTATCTATGAATTAGCACGTCAGCTGTTAGTTCTTTTAGCTCATTTATGATGTCTTATGGTATCTCAGTCTGTTAAAGATGAAAATTAATTGTTCCCTTTCTCCTACGACCCCCGACACAGATCTTTCATAAGTACATGAAAGATGTGTGTAAGCCCACTCGGATAACCTGATGAGTGTGTAAATTATGTTGGAGTGTGTGAGATGTGTCCCCTCCATGGTATTAATCCCTGGTTGCCCCATCCCTCCTCTTCCTCCTTGCCGCCCTCTCCCTTCCTTCGCTCCCTCCTCCTGATCCCACCCTCCCCAGCCCCTGTATGATGCGGCCTATCTGACGATGTACAACATCTGCTTCACCTCTATGCCCATCCTGGCTTACAGCCTTTTCGAGCAGCACATTTGCATTGAGTTTCTCATGGACAACGCTACCCTCTACAGGTAACCTTGGGATTTAGACAAAAGCAAATGTTAAACCCTTGTGTGTAAGTCAGTGAGTGGTTGATTTTAACTGTGCTTGTGTTGCATCATTTCGTCTTGTTGTTGTTGTTGTTTTTTGTTAGTATTTTAAAATCCAGCCTTTCCAGGTTTTCTGTGCAGTGTTTAATTAAAATCACATTCTGAAAAGGGCCAGCAATATATCAAGGTACTTAAACACTTAGTAGCTTGGTTCCAAACTATTTATTTTTTTCCTATTAGCAGTAGTTTAGCCCTGGTTTTCTCTAATACAAAATATAAAATTCAGAGAATCTTATAAGTCTGTTCCAAGATATTGATGAAGCCATTTCTGCTTCATCAATACTAAAAGAATGATTTGGCTTTGTTCCAAAGTATCTATTAGTACTAATCTACTTAAGCATGAATGTTTTCTCTTATTCATTTAGGTATGCAGTAGATGTGTTGTCCCAGTTGATGTGGTGCATGCTTTTTATTCCAGCAATCTATTTACAATGAATGGATCCTCCATTTTCTTCATTTTCAGGACAGTAATCTATATATCAGGTTGCTTCAGACATCAGTTGTATATAAAAAAGATGTGCAAAAACTAGTATTGCTGCAAATTTTATTTTCTACTCCTTGAATATCATTTTGCAGCTGTTAATCAAATGTTAAGCATTATATATATATATATATATATATATATATATATATATATATATATATACATATACATATTTTATTATTATTATTTGTATACTATAATGTATATCATCACCAAAGACATGTTGGATATTGTTCATGTTGTTCAGCTTCCTTGATTTTGTTTGTTTGTGTAGAGAGATTGCAAAGAATGCCATGTTACGATGGGGACCTTTCCTCTACTGGACCTTACTCGGAGTCTTCCATGGCCTGCTTTTCTTCTTTGGAGTTCGATGTTTGTTCAGTAACCCAGCCCTGCAGGATAATGGCCAGGTTCTATTTAAATCACTTTCGAAATGGATCTGAAATGAAATAATTCAAGATTGTCTCCCAAGCATCTTCTTTGTCTTAATTAAATCCAGGTTTTTGGAAATTGGTCGTACGGAACGATTGTATTCACTGTCCTTGTCTTCACTGTGACACTAAAGGTAAGGTTCTACCCCGTCTGTTTAAGTAAGGGGTAGCGTTTAAGAAGACATGACAAACATTTTTTTTTACATAAATTGTAAGTGACTTCTCCATCTTTCTAGCTGGCTCTGGACACACGGCACTGGACATGGATCAACCACTTTGTAATATGGGGCTCTCTGGCCTTCTATGTATTTTTCAGCTTCTTCTGGGGAGGAATAATATGGTTAGGAAAAACTGCAGAATGAAGTAAAAGCATTTATTGTTCCTTTTCAAGGAATGTCAACTGAAGTCTTGCCTCTCTTGCAGGCCTTTCCTAAGACAGCAGCGTTTGTACTTTGTGTTTGCCAACATGCTGAGCTCGGTGTCCGCCTGGCTGGTCATCATCCTGCTCATCCTCGTCAGCCTACTGCCAGAGATCCTGCTTGGGGTTCTCCGCAAGCCCCGTGGGCCTCACGCTCGACAGGTAAAGCGGCGTGCATATATAAATATTTGCACCCTACTGCACACTTTATTTCCCCCGAGATTTATTTTGTTTGTTAATTTGTTATAACATTATAATAATTTGTCACCTCAGGGCTTCATATTTAGCTGCAGTTGTGACAGCAATTTAAATCAAAGCCTTTAATTGGCATATCATTAATATGGAGCACAAACTGTTGCTTATGGGCTTAGATGATGAGATGGAGGAAAATAGTTAAAATGTAATGGGTTTTTATTTTCGTTTTCTTTTCTTTGCAGGTATAATATGATAGTTGACATCAGCATACTGCTTCCTAATTTGTCTTTAGGAAAACTAGTCACCAAAAATTAGTTTTAATTTTATAGCAACAATTGTGTGAAAAGTATTTGAAAAATGTAAAGTAAGAAGGGCACAAAGACTGATAAAAGTCTGCCAGAAAAACAGATTTTTCTTTAGTTTGGTCTGCTGCAACAGTATTGAAGCAGTGAGATGAGATCAAAAATAATGATGAAACTTTTTTGTATTAATACATTTCAGTTATTTTTCTTGGTTTAACCTTTGAAATAATACATTATTTATAAAAAAATATTTTACAGGGATTGTCATTTCAGTTTGTTCCCTATTAGGTGTATTTATGTATATATATATATGATATTAATAGCATTTGTTTGTTGGTCTCTGGAAACCTTTTCCTTTGCCTGTTTTCAACTTTTCCAGCTTTGTTTTCCTAACTGCTTTTGTTAAACTTAGATGTGTTTTCTCATCTACTTCGTCCTCTTATTTTGCTTCTCCGCCTCTGTGGACTGTCCTCCCTCAAGATGAAACATCGCCTTCCTTCCTCGGGGACTTCTACTATCTTCATGTTGTCACAGACCGCTAGCACTCACAGCTTCTCATGGAGTGACTGAGGTCTCTTTTTTTTCCTCCCTGTCAGAATTTATACCTGAATCTTTCCTGAGGAACTTCTATGTGCTTGGAAACGTGCTTGTTTCCTACTTTGTGCCCTTCCTCTCCCACTGTCAGATTCCTTCCTTTCTCTACCAAGGCACTTGGTTTGGTGTTTTATAGATTAATAGATCCATAAATTAAACTATGTTGGACAGATTAAGTCAAATTACAACCTCAGCAATTCTGTCCTTTTTAAGTTTGCATTTTAAACCCTGTCTCGAGTGATTTTGAGAGGATCCTAGCCCTTCCTGCAGTGTGGAGTAGGACAGGCTGTCTGTGCTGAAAATGTGCAGTCTTTCGTCCTTGTCTGTCAGTTGATGTCTCCTCCCAGCTGCCTGTGCTGTCCAATGCCTGCTGCCTCCGCATGTCCGGTGAGGTGACTGCAGCACGACAAAGCACCCAAACTTACCTGCATGAAGCTCTGGTCCACAACCTCATCCTGGATCCTCAGCACAGTCCCTGCAGGCCACTGCATTTTGTCCGTGTGTCTTATATCATGTATTATTTTGAGAAAAATATAAACCAAGATCTGTTTTTGTTTGGACCAATTAAGAGAGTTGAGGCTTCTGAAACGAGTAATTGCTTGGAAAACGGTGTCTCGAAAGACACATGGACTGACTTTCATTGTCCATCTGTCCACTTTTGAAGTCTTTGTGAACATATATGTTTGTTTTTGTGTACTGTGTGTCTGTGTGCAAAAGAAAAAGCACAAGTTGGAGAAAGAGAAGTGTGTTTGTCAGCGTAGTGACGTCACCGGTGTCTCTTGCCTCACCCTTCTAGAAGAAGCGGGTTCAGTCGAGCGCTGGGGGCCTCCAGTCTCCCAGGTCTTCAGCCAGGCCCCTGCTCATGAGAACCTTTTCTGATGAGTCCAATACTGTCATTTAAACAGGTACCAGCGTACTTTCAGGCTATTCAAGACAATCAATGACTTCCCCCAGTCAACGTCCAGCAGTTCTTTTCTCTAACTCTGAGTCTTAACAAGGAAATCAAAGACATGATGGCGTACAGGCCTTATTCAACTAGTGTGCTCTGATGTTTTGTGTAGGCTGATATAGGCTGGCTGAAGAGATGCACTTTTCCTGTCACACCTTTTGTTAAAATAATCATTCGGTGCATTCATTTAACGGGAATGCATCCCAAGGCACAGTTTTTGTACGGACACATGCTCCTTTCAGCCTCCCTTTTGATGCCCGGCTATATTTCCTTCTGCATGTGCTTCATGAAACCCACTTTTAAGTTGTTTTTCTTTTCCTTTTCTTTATTCATGCCATTTTTCTAAGGTGTGTCAGTATTTGTCTTATCTGGCAGTGTGAAAAAAAAACAGAGATGGTCTGTTGTCACTTCCTAATTTGTGATTTCCCTGTATTATTTGTGGTGCTGTGGTTTAGTAGTGGTTTTTTCTCTCTCGTATGCACATCCAAACTTGTGTTGGTAGCTGTTTGCTTACTTTTACGGCCAATATTGGAGGCACTTGTGTTGCGCTTGAGCTCAGTGCATGGTGTAATGTTTGTGTAACCTCAACCCAATTGCTGCTGTATTACCGGGGGTGGACAACAAAATGAATACGGCATAAACACAACAATTAAATCGTATTTACGACATTTTTTGATTGAAATGAATTACAAAGTATTGGTAAAAACTGCATAGTTTCCAACAAAACACTTATTGTGCACCTCGTTGTGCACCTGTATTTTGTTAAATGCTTCCAAACTGTTAGTTTTTTTTTTTTGTCTTCCCCCTGGATAATACGCTATGGAGAATGGACGCACTATTCACTGGGGTCACTGGGGTCACTGACTGCCTCACAGCAGCACCGGGCTGTTTGAACCAGCTGTCACTGTTTAATCTGGATTTCTATTCTCCCTATAGCTGTCAGATGGTGACCTCCCACAAACGTCCAGGTAAACCTCAAAGAGTCAAACTAAACTCTGTTTGTTTGTCTACCAGCTGGGCTTCTGATCATTTGACTCGGATTAAAACACAATTCTTTTCTTTTACTAATGACTGGTAATGGATGGTGGAGGGGAACCCGTAATTGTTTTGGTATTTGTTTGTGGTCCTGTGTGGCTAATCGCTGCTTATCTTTTGATGATTTGAGGAGCATTTTAAACCCTCTCGCCTTCCTTGTCAGCACCAGCTCTTGCCGAAAGCATAAAGTAAAGTCTGTGTGCTTGTGTTGTTTCCAGACTGCTGCCGTCACACCACTGTCCTACAAGCACCTGAAGGAGCACGAGTAAAAGGCAGCGGGGGACACGGCAGCGGCATCAGTTTCACGGCCATTTCCACTCTGGTTAGAAGAATCTGAAAGGATGTGAAGAAGTGGAGGAGGAAGATGAGGGGAAAAAAAGATGTGGTTAAGAAGTCTCTTTGACTTGTGTAGTTGTGATCCATTCTCTGGCCAGTCCCCAACCACATGCATGGCTGTGCAGCAGAGCCCTGCATTATTTTATAGAATATCTACCTAAACGACAGGCATGAGCTCTTTCTTTCACTTTTTTAAAAATATTTTTTTTTTAAACTGGCTTCCAAATGAATGCATACATGGCTGTTTTTGTTTCTACAAGCGGTTGTAACGGCCCCTCCCAAGAAAGGTACATTTGCATGAAAGAAGGCTCAAAAGAACAATGAATTAGTCACTATATTCTACAAACCTTCTTTTATTTTGTTGTTAATAGCTGTACTTTATACTTTGATTTTTACATTTCTCAACTTTTTTTTTTAAATGGCCTCACACATTTTTAGAAAATACGCTCATCTACAGACCTGAATCAGCTGAGGTGCAAAGTTACGAAATGTGATGTTGAGTGCAGCTCAAAGTAGCACGCAGACTGTTTAAACAGTTTTTGATTTATAGATAGTTACGTTATTCTTTAATTCCATTGATAAATCTACAATCTATATATTAAAAACCAAGGCATAAGAGAGATTATTGGATGCCATAATACCACTCGCTCCAAAAAGTGTGTATGTTTGTGTGTGTTTGTCAGATCGAGTGATAGATTAGAGACTTTAAGAACTTTATTCCGGCAATTAAAAATTGCTTGGAGAATTACCTAAATCTTCCAGCCTCTGAGATAATTTAGACCAATGTGAAAGAAATCTAATATATGTGCTGTACTGTATATAGTAAGAGACGTATATTAGCACATGCTCAAAGCCAAAAAGATGAATGCAGTGCGATCAGATTGCGTCCACACAAGTGTGACCTGGAAGTTACAGATCTGTGTGTTAGATGAACATGCATAAACGTGCTGGATGAGAATAGCCACAAATGCCTGTGTGTAATGAAGACCAGAATTACTTGAACCTAGAGGATATAGATCGGTTATACATTTTCTGCACTATTTAAAAACAAAAAACAAAAAAAAAATGGTTTCTTTATTATGACTTTGATCACTAAGTCACATTAATATATGCCTGCACACATACGCACATGTTTGATGACAAGAGATAACCAACACATACTGTACGCGTATGTACACATGCACTAAAGCCATTGGGTATTTATATTCATTATCTTGTGTCCATATTTTTCGTCTCTTAAGCTGAAGTTGGAATTTAACATGACCCAACTCCAGAAACGTGATGGCTCAAGTCACTGTGAGACCCTACTTTGTTTCTGGTCACGTCTACTGACCTACAGGTTGATGTTTTGGACTTTCTGGCCCTTCGTTCCTTCTTTAAATTCTTTGGTATATCGCTTCATACATTCCATTAAGACATAACATGATTTCAGACACTTTTAGATACTCTTTTGGAATATCTTTTTGTCTTTTCCCCCCCATGAGCCTATATTATCTACTTACCATATTTATTGTTAAGTGTAATTTTACTCACAAATGTTATATTTTTCTTACATAAATCTTTTTTATTGTGGAGAATGTTCAGCTTTGTGCCGTCTGATTTAGCCGGTTGCGCTCCTCCCCTGATGTTACCCAAACCCGTTTTCATGGCTACAAAGGCGGGCAGCCCCTTCACCACATACACACAACTTCCCAAGATTGACTTCAGAACAAATTTGACCTCTTTTGGCAGATGAACTCCTGCTAAATACTTGCTACTAATTGCCGGTTAAAACAGGTTTTGATTTTGGAAAGGAAAGGGTCAGTGAGAGGGGGCTGCCTCCTTTTGTTAACTCGTCAAAATCCTTTAAGTGATATCAGAAATGCTATTTTCAGAGCTTAAAATATGTTTGAATCTAATGTTTTGCTTGTTTAAATGAAACATTAAATGAATGGATTGTATTTTTAATGCAACTTTTTTCCTGCCACTTTTGTAAGAAAAAAAAAAGAATAAAAATCCAACGAGAGGCTCTGTGGTTTTGGACCTGTCTGTGGGGGGGTGGACACCTTCACACACCTTCACACACCTTCAGTAACTCTTTGAATTAAGTTTATTCAAAACCTGGAGATTTTCTGTAATAAAGCAGAATGTTTGAAAGATAAAAAAAAAACAAACAAACAACAAAATCCTCATGATTTAGTCCACCATCAGTTGTGTCAGCAGTCTCTGTCTGATGGAAAGATGTGATGAATGTGCTTGTGTGTGTTCGCGAGTGCGTGTAACCACACTAAGCAGATGCTGTGCAGTAATGAGATGGCTGAGAGGCTAAGCTGGATCAGCTGAGCAACTGCATATGGGGACAGAGTGAGGCTGCTCTCACAGTGCTCAATATGTGGCCTCAAGTCAAGAAAACGTCAAACAGTGACTGCATAAAGATTTGCATATATATATTTATATATATCTGGTCTGTATAGCGTTATTGTGTTATAGAGTGCTGATGCACTCAGACGAGTTGTGGGCTGAGCAGTGGGGCCTTGATTTGAGTGAGGCTCTGTGTCACAGTATGTACACAATGACACTCTTTCATATTTGTTCAGTGGTTTTGAATGTGATTGTTCTTTATTAAAGAGTGTGCTTCACATGCGCCAAACCGGTTAGCAGAGGGAGTGGAAGATTTTTATTTTATTCAACAATGGATCTATTTTCTTCTGTGTGTGTGTGCTTCTATATTATAGTAAAAGTGGAGAAAGAGGGGAGCTGAACATGACAGTCCAGCCCACAGAGCAAAGAGAAAAAAATGAACAGGAGGAGCATGAATAAGTGCGGTGTGGAAGGAAAAGTAGGGAAGGAGCTGGCAGCGTGTCAGGAGTGGACTCTTGAGCTCTTGCATTGCAGAGCTGACGCACTAAAGCTCAGCGAGGGGAGGGGCACGAGAGCGAACAGACAGCAGTGGCCAGATGGAGCTCTGTTTTGAAGTCCCTGACTGCTGTTAAGAGCACAGCAGACTGTCGACACTGGTGTGTATTAAGGGGCGGAAAAAAAGACATCACACCCAGCCAAAGGCAGCAATGGGTCAACGGACTGCTGTTTTCTGCAGGAGGACAGATCTTCTGTTGTGCTGTGGTCCTGCAGCTTAGTGTGGAGGAACTCTATGCAGGTCAAGGTCAGGAGGAGCCTACAACAACCTCAGGGAACTGTCCCGTCCGGCTCGTGGGACCTGCAGAGGCACACTTTGCCTAAGTTCCACTGCTTTAGCACCTATAGGCTTTTAAACTTGTACTATGGAGGGCTGCGTTAAGACTTTGAAGAGGATGTGAGGCCTGGACTATTGTAGAGAACTCCCTCAAGCGTCGGTTCCCCCAGCCTGATCTGGTCTGGTCTCAGACGGAGGGAATGGGCCCAGCCTCACTGCAGGAGGAGAGGGAGCTGGGCAAAGAGTCCAAGGAGGAGATGGAGAGTTACCGCTGCCTCCTGCAGGCTGGCTCCCAGCTAGTGAACACTCTGCAGCGTAAGTGCACATACTGCCAGACCTATTTGGCTTGTCGCCACCACAGACAGGCTTTTGAAAATGCAATTGTCTATTTGTTTCTAAGACTATTCCTCTTTATTTAATGCTGCTCTTCTCACACTATAATGCACTGTAGCAGGGTGCAGTTTATTTGGATTTATACTGATTATTTTCAACTTCTGAGAGCTATTACAGAAGGTAACTGGAGAACTGCACCTTTGGCCAGTCAGTATTATTGATGTCCGGGGTCCTGCAGCTTTCCTCCAGCAGTCGCTTGCTGTTAAATCAGCTATTTTCAGCCATCACAGATGGATAGATTTTTTTCCATAGGAATGACTTGTAGCTTTGGTGTGTGCCAGCTCAGCGTTTGCAGACCACTTGCAGAGCCATTAATACAACAAAAAGGGGCCACTGCTGTCAAATATATCAAAATTAGTAAAGTGGATGGCAACTTGTAGTATCTGTCTTTTATATTTTGAGCTACAATGATGTAGCATGGAGCAGAAAAGGATGCAGCCATTTACTACAATAATATAATTAGAAATTTGAACTTCTAACATAAAAAATGTTACTTGGGTATAGCTTTTTTTTAAATTAATTTCTCCAGGTGTAAAACAATTTAAGATGAGAGACTGAATTAGCTGATTGAACATACTACCGCTCTCTTCACGACATTGTGAATACTTTGAGATCTTTGCACTTGAGTTATTGCTTAAATGGTGGGGCTTTGCCTCCGTACGCCTCATGCCTGCTGTACAACCGTGCACTGCAATGTAGTGGTAACAGAAAGCCATCAAAAGGTCACCCTGACTTGATTATCTTGAACTTTGCATTCTTGGTTTATCTTAATCTTCTTACAGGGCATGTAGTGAAGTCAAACTAAATAAACTGCTGTATTAAACGGCATCCTTCATTTTTAGAGACATTTTACTGTCTCACTTTAGCTTGCATGAGTGTCATATTTCTTCCTTTTGACAACGTGAGCGTGTCAAAGTAGATCTATATTTCATATAATGCTCATAACACCAAGACTCAAAATGAGACTTCACTCCCTTCATTACAGTAAATCCTCCGTTTTGAGATTTCAGATATATTCCGTTTTGTGCTCATTCATGCTCTTTTAAGGCCTTTAGTTCTTAAGCCTTGGCTTATGTTTTTTTCCCCCTGCTTTTATTTCACCAAGCATTTTTTTAGAGATGTAAATTTGCCTTAAACTTCTCACACCTTGTATAGTTTCACTTTTGGCAGACACCAAAACAGTTTTAAATCCTCCGCTTGGTGTGCATCCCTCCTCACAATACCCTACATGCAGATATCATGTTTGTATTTTCTGCATAAAGCATGAAAAGGGAATCTTCTGATGCAAGTAATGCCTATACACAACTACAGCCGACAGCACAAAAAATTGTATATTCTTTCACCCGTAGCTTATCAAAAAGATTACATATAATAATGCATATGTTAGTGTAAGAGTATATGGATAAAAAAGCACAGTTACTATTTTAAATCCTTACTAAACAGCCAACGGTATCAGGAACTGGGGACAGGTCCTTGGAAGTGAAAAGTGAGCGCTTCAGTTCAAGCAAAAGCCTTACAAGGCTATTGTACAGGGTTCACTATTCAGGCCTTTCATGTCTAAAACCAATCTCGCTTTTACATGTATCCCACTGGGTAGAAAACCAAATTCTCTACACTCTTTTCTCCCAGAATTCTGCCACCCACCAGTCTAATCTGCTTAAATATTAAAAGCTTCATTTAGGAAAAAAACTCATGACCTAAAAGCAGCGTGAGGCTCGGCCTCTGTGTTTAGCGAACGTTTTGGCAACTGTAAGAGAGGGGATTTCATGCCTTGCAAGGGATTTACGAGTGTCAGCTTTTGGGGTATCTGTGATATCAGAATGAATGCAGCTTTTATGTATACCAGTTCCTTTTTTTATTTAAGTAGCATGCTGTTTGATTCCCTAACATGAACACTACTGTGTGAGTGTGTTGCGCTACTGTTCTGTCATTTTGCCTGTTGGAAAACTGAGTCAGTCGCTGGCACCAATCACTCCAGTTTTTACTTTCTCAAGTTTGTGCTGAGGTAAAAGTTACGTTCAAACAGTGTCAGCATTTTCATATTCAGATATTATCACTGACATGTAATTGTAAAAATTGACACCTGTAAGTGTTCAGCTCAATTCAATATTATTTAAGAATTAAAAAATGGAAAAGTACATTTAATGCTTGTTATAGAGCCTGCAGGTGATGAAATCGGTGAAGACGGTTATCACTGTTTGGACAACAGAGATAAGCTCCCTGCTCTCAGCTTTGTAAACACACTAAAGGGATTGGTCAGAGTCGAATCTGTTTAATCCACAATGGCAAACATTTCTCTTTCAACGTGTAAAAAGAACAGAAAAGCAAACAGAGCTTATTTGACTTTCATCTGTACACACACCCTGCAAGTCACCTGCACAGGTCATGAGATCTGTTCAGTGGGCATAAAATGCTCAAGCATTAATCCATCCGTAACTTAGGGTCACAGGGTGGCTGGAGCACATCTCTGCTGTCATGCTTGTCAAGTCACAAGTCACTCATAGTTGTCCAGATACAACTTTGCAAACCTCAACTTTTTCTCATGGAATTTCTTAAAAAAAAACAAAAAAACAACTGGAATAGCCTTTTGTGAATTGCACAGACATGAACTTAGAACCAACGGGTCAGGGAAGTCGCTCAATGGGACTTGCTGGGATGTCAGGTCCTGGGATGATTGGCAGCTGATTTCAATATTTTTTGCTTTCAAAATTCAACTCCGAATAGTTTAACAATGGCTTTGTAACGCTCGTCAGAATAATGCACATCACCAGTGGCTTCTCTAAGATCATTACTACTTTCTACTTTGGTATCTGTATGCTCCAGACTAGCAAAATGCCAAAGCATCATCTTTATGTGGAGGTGATCACCTCTGCTAATGATCACTTAATCAACTGCATTGATTAGCAGGACCTGGCTGTTTAAGGTGCACCTTTTTCATAAAATCCACTTCCTCCAGTTTAGTTTTTAATAGGTATGATATGTCATGTGTTATGTTTTTGCTGAAATAAAAAAATAACAACTTTAAGACCTAATTATCACATTTTGTTTTATTTATGTATTTCAAAATGTCCACATATATAAACTTTACAAACGGAAGAGGGCATACTTTTTATTTTGTGTGGATTAATCCCTTGTATTTATTAAAAAAAAGAAAGAAAGAAGAAGTTCATATGTTCTGCTTCTCCTGAAGTGTTCAGCCATGAGACATGATTGACAGGCACGAAGGCAATCAGTTGTGGGATTGATTACAGTGCCTGGTTGTTAGAAAAGGTAAAAGTACAGTGTTTCTACAAAATTACAAGTTTATCTAACAAAAGGCAGTTTTCTGCACAGCCCATCCTTCCATTGATCAAACACTAAAGGTCAACAGTTCATGTGCATCTACCCCAACCTACTGAATGTCTTGTTATTAGCCATTCAAGCGTGACAGTAACTTTATCTTGGATCTGTGTGTGCACAGTCCAGCTACTGGAGCTGCCGTGGCTCTTCTCTGTTACCAACACACATCAAATATTCACCGGGTACCAGTGGAGCTCACTGAGGCACGCTATTACTGCAGTTGGCTCGTGAAAAATAACACCTCCTCTTTTTCTTTTTCCTTCTCTCATGTTATTTGTATCTCTCTTCTGTATTTAATTTCAAATTTTTATGGATGAGGAAATGCTGAAATGTGAGCAAATGTTTCTGCCATGTGATCTGTAGCGTAGGGGCAGACATTAATGGCATTTAAGTAAATGACCGCTTCCATGTTGTGTGCAATGCACTTCACAAAACGTTTATATGTAATTATATTTTGACTGAGGCAACTATACACTATAGTATGTGCATGGAAGTAGAAGTTGAACATACGTTAGCATTCACACTGTGATGCACAGCTTGTCTCACTTCTGCACAACCAATTGAATGATACCTACAGTAGTGTATCAATGTGTAGATGTAAGTCTCATATGAAGTGCACACAGCTACAGTGGACATCATGGCAGGGGCAACCTTAGAGGCTTAAGAAGTTTTAATTATTGAAGAAAAACCAAGAGTATGACCAAACAAGGGACTAAAGAAAAACAATAATACACTTTGGACAGTGTCATATAAGTGACTAAACCTCCCTACATCCGAGTTAAAAATGACAAATGTTCCTTGTTGGAGCTTTAACATGGTTTCCAGTTAATGCCTTTTGTTTTTTGTTTTACGTCATGTCATTATCTTCCTCTCATCACAAGCAGGCCCTGTACTTTGCCTGTCTTTGATATCTTTGAATGTAGTGCAGCATTCAAAGAAACCTAGTTACGATTATGGAAGATCTGCGTTTATGTTAATGTTAAAGCTTATACTTATGCTTTGATATATCATGACAAAGCCGTTGCGAAATGGTTAAATTTCAGTATACCACTTTGACTTTTTTGCATTTAATATTTTGTATTACAGTGTTTGGAAGTGACAATTTCCATATCAGAAATGGAAATAATTTGTCATTGTTACTGTGGTGGAAATGTCATTTTAATCATTAAATTAAAATATTCTGTCGTGTTTCAGATACATCAATCTATGCAGTGTGATCATAATGCAAATCTTTGATAATTTACCTTTTGTAAGCAATGACAGTCTTGAATATAAGGGGGTATGGTATTACAAGTTTAACCTTGCAAACCTCTCAAATTCTTTGCAGGAAGCGATGCCAGGCTACATTTGAGGCTTTGGTGCAAACTTGTTTTTAATTCTGCTATAATCTCCAGTTGAGTTCAGGTCAGGCTGGGTCACTCCAATTCTAAAATGAAATAAAACATAAATAAAATCATATATATATATATATATATATATATATATATATATATATATATATATATATATATATATATATATACACTGTATATATATTGTTTAAAAGCCTCAAGTTGGAGGTAAAGTCAGAATGTGTCAGGGTGTGTTTTTAACAATGATTTAAAATAATCCTGTGGTCTGGGCAAGTCTGACACTAAAACGTAGACTGTTCCACAGTTTTGGAGCAACAATAGAAAATGCTCCGTTGCCTCTGCTTTTCAGTTTGGGTCTGGGAACCGTCAAGGGCAGCTGATTGGTTGATCTCAGAGCTCTGACAGGACCATGACGGTTTAAAGCTCTGCTAAATAAGTTGGTGCCATACTGTTCCCCCAACTCTTAAAAACAAACAGTCAAATCTTAAACTGGACAGGAAGCAAGTGAAGGGTAGCCAGCACAAGATGATGCCCTCATGCAATTTCTTCCCTCTGTAATCTCCACAAAACATATGACTGGATATCATTCATATAGTTGTTGGTGAACAAGCCTCATATTTTTCAGATCCCTCACTTTGACAGGGCAACTCATAAAAACTCGTTTCAGGCCTTTCAGGTCAAATGTTATGTTGATAATATTGGGCATGCTACTTTCCTCTTTCAAGTATATTTGTATCCTCTTGTAGAGGTGACTGTCCCTCTGAGCATGAAGGAAGTGGCTGGCTACATAGAGAAACAGGTGGCATACTTATCAGGTAAGTTTTTTTTCCTTCTTGTGTTCAACAATTGATATATTTTTTGTCATCTAAAGAAAGTTGTGCTTATTTCTTCCCTAGGGGGTCGTGGGGAAGACTCTAGTGTCATCATCACCCTCCCCGAGTGCTCTGCCTTCAGTGATATTCCAGAAGAAGCTTTAACCAAAGTCTTTACATACCTCACCCTCATCCCTAGGTGTGTCTTCCCTTATTTTCTCTCACCCAGTCTCCCCCATCTGCAGTGCACCAAAAAAACTTGTATTCTGAGCACAGCTACTCCGGTCTTCACTCATCCTCAGCTAAGGGCCAAACGTCCTACTGATGTCCTCTATATCAAAAGCTCAGTCTCCCTTGACACTGAGGTTTGAAAAGATTAAACTGGATCACTTCAAAGGCCTATTCCCTTTTGTCAAATTCTCATGGACATGAACTTATTTGTAGAGATGTAAAACTGATATAAGTGTTGTTGTAAAGACGAATAAAACTACGTTTTGTATGTAGCTTGTCATATGTTAAGTCATATTTAAGGATCATATTCATAGGCACTGTAAGTAGTTATACACTCTTATATTTTTACTTGCAGAACGAGGCAACCTGGAGTCAAATTTATCATTATTTTAGACAGAAGACTGGATACCTGGGCCTCTATCAAAACTGCACTTGCCAGAATAGCAGTAAGTTTGTTTCTTTTCCCTTTTTGCAAAACCTATTTCAACCTTTAGTTAGTATTCCCGGACATGTTATACATCGTGCATGGGACAGTTTGCATATCAGGATTACTTCTACGTTTTTTGCGCATGCAGATAGTTCGTTTACGTGTCGTTTAAAATTGGTTGCTGTCCTTGGTCCTGAAAACGTTGATTTTTTTTTTTTTTTTTTTTATCCAGTGAATTGGTCAGATGGTCATTTTAGGGATAATTGCGCTTTTTTTCGGCTTGGATCTACAGTACCCTTGGAAATGGTGCAGAGTTTTGAAGAGAGGATCCTCTACTCTGCCTGCACTGAATGTCCTATTGCTGCAAATGTATGAGTAAGCAAAATGTGTGATGACGCGGGATGAGATGGAGGAATGGAGGAGGAGGACGGAGGGAGGGGAAGCATTGCAGAGAGCTGCAGCCTCCATCAGGGTCGGAGGAAGCTGCATTACCTTCCGCATTTACAGCGATAAACTACTACTAGATCGAGATGGCTTCTGACACCATGACCGATTGCTTTTATCGCAGAGGAATACCGAAGATCCGGAGGAGCCCGGTAATGAGTGCCGTGCTCGTGTGAAGAGTTTGGGATGAAGTTTTTTGGGGCAGGCTGGGCGAATGCGGTATCTGGTGTACTGGCGAGTTTAACACTGCGTCGCGGTGCGCAGGGCGCTTCTGCTTTTAAGCCTGATGAATTATGGTTCCGCGTTAAATCGACGCAGAATCTACGGCATAGGGTTACGCGTCGACGCGCACCGTACGTAGCCTACGGCGTAGCATCTGCGTCGATTTAACGCGGAACCATAAATCAGCCTTCAGTCATGCGGCTGGCTCTGTGTGGAACCCACAGGGGTCAAAGTGATGCCTTTCTTTGATTAATGTTGCTCTGGGAAAAAATAAAATCCAGTCAGGAGAAACGCATTTCAGAATGCGCAGCATCATGCAGCAATCAATGAAAATTGTGTTGGAAATATATACAGAACGCTGACTACTTTGCAAATCCTGCTGCAGAGCTGACTTTTGCATTACTTATGCATGCATGATGCAATGTTTTAGTTGTCCAAGGTTGTATATAGAATAAAGGGTTTCATCTATTTACCCTGTATGGTAAATGGTTCTACATTTTATAGAAGTAAATTACTGCTTTTATCACACCATCTATGAAGTGTATTATGCTGTTAATGTACAGATGTTTCTTAAATAGTGGTATTATACAGAAGCTGAGAAGGAAGGGGTATGTAAGACAATGACTTCATGCAACCTAAAGATACATTTTGCAATATTATAAGTGTAAAGAGTGGTTCAATTGAGCCTTAAACCTATAAGGCTGACAGTAATCACCAGAGTGACAGACCGTTTGAGACCTTAAGTCTCTCCTGTCAGATCTTTGCAGTACTGGTTGTGGAATTGTGTTAGTGCTACAGGGAGATTTCTGTTTTACGCTGAATCGTCTTCACTATGCATTGTCAACCTCACAATAAACCCGTTTTTCCACACAAAGGCTTCCTTTCCTGGGAATCTCCACCTGGTCTTGGTGCTCCGACCCACCAGTTTCTTCCATCGCACTGTTACAGACATTGGCTTCCGCTTCAGCCAAGAAGACTTCATGCTTAAGATGCCAGTAAGGCAGCTCCTCCTCAGTTACCAAATATGTCTCACATCATGACAAGGTACACCTAATTCTTGTTACACAGCGGAGCTCCGTGAGTCAAATGTTGTGTGGTAAAATTGGCAGAGAACACACGCAGATTTTAACTTCAGCTTTTGTTTTAACAATTATTACAATAAAGCTTAGTGTCCTGGGGTTTTCTCCAAGTATACTTTAAGCATCAGTGGTAAAAAAAAATCTTATGTTTGATTTCCAGACCAACTTTCCTCTGCAAGCATTTGTATCATCTAACTAGTTCTTTCAAACCTCTATTGCAACATATACAAGCACTAGATTAATCTATTTCTGATTCCATCTCTTTCAGTAGGCTACTACCCTTTTTCTGATAAGAAAAGTACAAAAGATTTTTTAAGGCCTCTGTTTTTTTTCGTTTGTCTGTTTGTTTGTTTTTCCCCTTGTTTAGGTGGTGATGCTGAGCTCCGTAACAGACCTACTGCGCTACATAGATGAGAACCAACTGACTTCAGAGTTTGGAGGCACTTTGGACTACTGTCACAGTGACTGGATTGTTTTACAAACGGTAAGCAAATAGCTGGGCTCAGGAATGCAATTTTATTTTGTCCGTTATTTTAGTTTTATTAGTACTTGTGACATGTTTATGAATTTGCAGTTTTACCTACTTTACCACATTTATGTTCACTACAGGCCATTGAAAGTTTTGCTGTAACCGTCAAAGACATTGCACAGATGCTGCAGGGATTTGGGACTGAGCTGGCAGAGACGGAGCTGCCTGATGAGGCCAAAGCCATTGAACATCTCCTTCAAACTCACACTGAAAAGTACAGAAAACTCAAGGTAAGGCATCATACGTACATGATGTTTTTCTTTAATGTTAGTGCACTAATATGTTTTATAATCTTAATTGTCCTTTTGAAAGGATGCAATCAGGTCAGTTTCAAAGGAGGGTCGTCATCTTCTCTCCAACCTGGAAACCAATGGGAAGCAGGAGGAAGCCCAGTGGGATATGAAGATAGACTGGGAGACAGTGCAGAGGTAAGATAGGGACTGACCTCATGGTTCAAGAATTTGGTTTAATATATATATATATATATATATATATATATATATATATATATATATATATATATATATATATATATATATATATATATATATATATAATTGATCATCTATAACATCTAATGGAGTATTTTACACGAGGAACAAAAGAGATATATAACAAAGTTCCTCCTTTCTTCTAGACTTCTTGCCCAGCTCAGAGACATGGAGTTGGCCTTTGATGGCTTCTTTGAGAAGCATCATCTGAAGCTCCATCAGTACCTTCAGTTGGTCAGATATGAGCAAAGCTTTCAGGAGGTAGAGTTTCAGAAACTTCTGTTATTTCTATGGTTTATGCTTATTTGAATGCAACACAGACAACCGAGCACTTTGACCACCAAGTACTGGGTTGTTCACTGCGAAGGAGAAAACATTTATACATCTATAAAGAGTGGATTGTCTTACATTACCGTATTGTTAAATTGAGGCAGTATAAAATTTGACTTTTAGTTCACAATAAATACAATTTCCGCCTTAGCTCTAAAACTTAAGACGAAAAGTAATGTAAAATCGAGTCATTGAGTCATCTGGCAGAGAAAAGGTTCACCCAGTCTGTTATGTCCAGTTCTAATGGGTTAATGTGCTTATCATTTGGAAATACTATACTGTTTATGGTGTCTTTTTGTTTAGATGGACTTATGTCTGGAGCATATCATGTGTCAGGAGAAGGAATTGTCTTTAAATGTGAACACACTGGTCCAAACAGAACAGGCTCTCAAAAGGCTTGATGACCTGGAATCAAATTCACAGGTTAGTGTTTCCCAACGTCAACGTCTGATCTGCTGTTTGTTGCATCTTTCCAGCAACCAAACATCAGAATGACCCTTTATTTTCAAATGTAAATGAACTACTTCTTTTTATATTATGACCTACTGTTTTAATACATTACTATATATATATATATATATATATATATATATATATATGTATATATATATATGTATATATATGTATATATGTATGTATATGTATATATATATGTATATATATATATATGTATATATATATATATATATGTATATATATATATATATATATATATATATATATATATATATATATATATATATATATATATATATATATACACATATACATATACATATATATACAGTATATATATACATATACATATATACATATACATATATACATATATATATTATATATACATATATATATATATATATATATATATATATATATATATATATATATATATATATGTGTGTTTTCCCTCCAAACGAGAGGTAATTATATAACTTGTTTGGGGAGGTTCCAAAATGTATGTGCATTACTGAGCCCGTTTTCTTAGCAGGGGCATCTGGAATTTTCAGAAGTATATAGGCCTGACTCCTTTCTTCTTGTGTTTCCTCTTTGCTTTTATCAGGAAGTTATGTCTCGAGCCCAGATCATCATCCTCCATGGACATCAGTTATTGGCCGGCCACCACTACGCCATGGCTCTTATTATGCAGCGTTGCAACGAGCTTCGCCACCGCTGTGATACGCTGGCTGCTGCTCTGAAGACCAAGCACTCTCTTCTTCTTCAAACACACCAGCTGCTGCTCTGTCTGGGACAGGTATTGAGATAAATGAATTAATGTATAAATGTGTACAGTGGAGGCATGGATACATTATATTTGCATATTATCCTACACCTCTCTGCCCTCAGGTCCAAACGTGGTGTGATGAAGGAGCATATTTGTTGGCAAATCAGTTAGTTGATAAGTTCCAGTCGAAGGATGGAGCCCAAGCTGCTTTGAGAGACATAGAGATGTTCTTGGAAGGGGCGCCGCCTTTGCTAAATTCAGGTCTCGACATTCTGGCTATCGAGTATGAAGCTGTCATAACGCCTCAGCTGCAGGTTTGCTGCCACAACATTTCACTGCAAGTGAAATTCAAGCCACATAGTCACTGGTTTTGGATTTCTGATAATGTTCTTCCTCTTTTCCCTCTCTGTGTTTTAACATCTCTCTGTTAGGCTCAGATTGAGAAAACGGTGGAAAAGCATGCAGCGGTGCAGCAGATGATCCAGAACCGACAGGCTTGTCTCAGGAAGCTGGCTGATAAACATGTGCGACCGGTCCAGCTGGTGGCGCCCAGGCCGGAAAACCCTGCACGCTCCAAATCCCCACTCTTCTCCCCAAAGCATGGTATGGCAAAAACTCACACATTCACATTTACAGTACTATATGTGTTTATGTGTCTCATTTAAAACAGAGAATTTGCCCCCTCATTTGTGTTGTTATGCAAATATTGATCTTCTGTGATCTTTTAAGGGTGTTTATTGGTGCATTTAATGTCTACTTTGTTCTTTGACCAAGAACAAAGTAGACACAGTAGCATGAGCTGCACTGGGAAATACCAGATTTATTAAGACTTGTGTACATTAAACAGCTTTTTAGTTTCACATGTAAAGTGTACATTTTTACTGTTTGCCTTGGCATGGGAGAATATAAAAGTAATGCTCTTTTGAGGGTGTCTATTGGTGACTTTAATGGGCCTTCAGTTACAGTATTAGGGGAATATTACTGTACATATGCATCATTTTGCATATAATAGGGAAACCTATTATCACTGATAACTTGAAATCTTCATCATGGTTGACTACTACTACTACACACACACACACACACACACACACACACACACACACACACACACACACACACACACACACACACACACACACACACACACACACACACACACTCAGATAACTAAGCAAAAAGGGTCACGTTTACGACCAGCAAGTCCTCTTTAGGCTGCTTATTTTCACTTAGGGTCATAAAAATATAATTTATTAAGATTACATGAGAGCACTTAAATTATTCATCCTCTCAGCATACTTCCTCGGAGAACATGGAAGAAAAAGACTGTGAATTACCGTACCATTTAATGAGCTCCTGCTGCTGCTGCTGATGATGATGATGATGATGATGATGATGATGATGATGATGATGATGATGATGATGATGATGATGATGATGATGATGATGATGATGTGATTTTCACAGGTGATGGTCTGAAGTTCACATTTGACCTTTCTCTTCCTGGGAAGAAAGCATCCAGAAAAAGTCCCAACCCTAGAAAAGTAAGTAATAAAGACCTTTTTTTTTTACTTCCTGTATTTCAAAAGCTGTTTATTAGAGCAAAATGTTCTCATGTAATTCTTCTTGTTTGCGCTAATAATGACTTTGCTCCTTCATTAATTCCCAATAGAAGAATCAGTGCTGACCTTCTATGGTGTTTTCAGATAGAGGTGATTCATGATTTCCAGGAGAGCCGGAGCTGTGTGTTGTACAATCTGGATGGAGACGACAGTCCAGACCTCTTAAAGCGGTGAGCAGTTAGTTGGCGCCCGTCTGCCCGTCTGTCCTGCTTTTTGTGCCGTTTGCTCTGTTATTCTCTTTGCTCAGTGCTGACAGTGCCCTCTGGCCCTCTCTTCTTACTGTGTTTGTGTTTGTGTCCATGTTTACGTCACAGTCACGTGATGAGGGAACTCATAGAGACTGAAAGAATTTATGTGGAGGAGCTGCTGTCCATGCTAATGGTACCAAAACACATTCTCACGTGTGTGTGTGTGTGTGTGTGTGTGTGTGTGTGTGTGTGTGTGTGTGTGTGTGTGTGTGTGTGTGTGTGTGTGTGTGTGTGTGTGTGTGTGTGTGTGTGTGTGTGTGTGTGTGTGTGTGTGTGTGTGTGTGTGTGTGTGTGTGTGTGTGTGTGTGTTTGTGTGTGTGTGTTTTCACATATAGTTTTGTAATTTCCCCCTGCTCGCATATTTTTGATGAAGTTGGTCTAAATGATTCTGTTCCTGTTAAAAACGCAGGGTTACAGGGCTGAAATGGATAACCCAGCTCTGGCGGGGCTTCTGCCTCCAATACTTCGCAGTAAGAGAGACATTTTATTTGGAAACATGCCTGAGATCTACAATTTCCACAGCAGGCAAGTAATGAATGCCTCAAATTCAAACACATATAATTAGTACAGACTGTACGTCGTTGTCAGTCCAAGTAAATGTTTAATATTATGTTGGTGCAGTTTAATAATGTTAAATAGCACTTTTGATTTTTAGAATTACTACCTTTTTTTTTCTTTTTCTTTTTTGAACGAGCTCAGTCCACAGAAAATGCAAAGACAGAGCATATTATCATTTAAGCCACAGAGGTCCTTGTGGAAGAAAATCATGACCCATTAGAAGAGACTTTTCCTTCCAGTTACCCACAAAAATGTTTTCTGTCAGCTTTAACCCATAAAATATTTAACAACACTCTCCCATCCAAGTAAGAACATGATATACCTTCAAAAGATGTCCACGTTCTTTAGTGTGTTTCAAATATCTTTGTGATATTTTTGAAAGAGTCATTCATCACAGAAATTCAATATTCCTAAAGTCGGGGGTATTTTTATTACAAGCTGTAAAGCCCTCTATCCTAAATCTTCCAAATAAACTAAAACAAAAAATTCTCACAAGGATCTGCAGTCTGATGAAATTATGGCTTATTTTTGCTGACAGGCGTCCAAATCTTTATAATGTTTACACTGGTGGCTTCTGCCCGCCATTTCCCCCACTAACAAGTTGTTAGTGGTTGGTGCTGGTTTTAAATTGAAAATTGTTTACATAATTATTATTAGCATTTTGTTTGCTATATAATGAGATTCATAAACATTTAGCCAAATTTAGTGGAGTTTTAGGATCCAATCGATTCTCTGTACCAGAAATGTCTGGTGTCGGTTACATTAATGACACATTTCTGGGAATGCAGGATTTTCCTCCAGGACTTGGAGGGATGCCTGGAGGCTCCGGAGAGGGTGGGAGCCATTTTTCTGGAGCGGGTGAGATGATACATTTTTCTGTTCATCATAGCCTTTTTATATTATGGTCATTTATACTTTTTATAGAGTGTATCATGATATCCAGAAGTGTCCTTTCTGTCTCTGCAGAAAGAAAGTTTCCAAATGTACGAATGCTACTGTCAGAATAAGCCGCGTTCTGAAGCTCTGTGGAGACAATTCTCAGACTGCGGCTTCTTTCAGGTCAGCTTGAAACGGATTTATACCTTTGCAACAGAAAAACTGTTAGAACTGAAGGGTTGTGCTCTGCCACTGACGAGTATTGTGCACTCTGTGAATAAATGTGTCTTATGTGGTGTAAAGGAATGTCAGAAAAAGTTGGAGCACAAACTGGGCCTGGATTCTTACCTGTTAAAACCGGTTCAACGCCTCACCAAATATCAGCTGCTTCTCAAGGTGAGAATGACAGGTCTTTTTTCTCCTTAAATTTACCTCTCCTAATCCAACATGTCCATTAAAATGATGTAGTTTTAGGTGCCATATTTGTATTAGGCTTTACATGCTCATGTGGATGTAAAACGTTCCCTGTATTTGTCACACGTCTGTGTACCAGGAGCTATTAAAATACAGTCCAGATTGTGAAGGCACGTGTGAGCTGCAGGGGGCGCTGACGGCCATGCTGGAACTGCTCAAATCAGTCAACGACTCCATGCATCAGATTGCCATCACTGGATATGATGTAAACAAATCCATCTCTTAACTTTGTTTCCTTCCTGAGTATCTTAGATGCATTTTGCACGCTCAAACAACAATTGCATTGGCAGCAGCTTAAATGCCTCTTTTCCCTCCACACAGGGTGACATCTGTGAGCTGGGCCGTGTGCTGATGCAGGGCTCGTTCAGCGTCTGGATCAGCCATAAGAGAGGTCCCACGCGCATGAAGGAGTTGGCTCGCTTCAAGCCAATGCAGAGACACCTCTTCTTGTACGAGAGGGCTCTGCTGCTCTGCAAACGACGGGAGGAACACGGGGATAGCAGTGACAAGACCCCCTCGTACAGTTTCAAGCACTGTCTCAAGGTGCTTTTGGGTCTCTCTCATAGAGCAAAAGAAGTCAGTCACATTTCTGAAACAATGATGGATGAAAATAAGTTATGTAACAAGCAGAGTGACAGTCATATAATTAACAAAATTAAACATCACCCCAGTCTTCTTCACAGCTGTTCTGTGTAAGCAGATATTGATCAGATATCAATCTCAGGTGACAACGAATGACTGATGATGCCTCGGAAATGACCTCTTCTGGCTGCTTCAAAGCAAATTCTATATAATTTTACAAATGCCCATGATCATCAGTCAGCCAAACTAATGTATGAAATTTAGAGGCTTACAGCCTGCTCTTTTAATTGAAGTCTTACTAAATAAACTGCTTGGTTGCATAAGATCACACCTGGAAATGGCAAACTATTGCTCTACAGGACTAGGAAAATTAGAATATTGTGATAAAGTTCTTTATTTTCTGTAATTTAAAAAAACAAAAATTTCATACATTCTGGATTCATTACAAATCAACTGAAATATTGCAAGTCTTTTATTATTTTAATATTGCTGATTATGGCTTACAGTTTAAGATTAAGAGTCCCAGAATATTCTAATTTTTTGAGATAGTATATTTGAGTTTTCTTAAGCTGTAAGCCATGATCAGCAATATTAAAATAATAAAAAGCTTGCAATATTTCAGTTGATTTGTAATGAATCCAGAATGTATGACATTTTTGTTTTTGTAATTGCATTACAGAAAATCACAAAATTCTAATTTTCTGAGACAGTCCTGTATAAAAGATCATGCCTTTCCAGCCTCTGCTCCAACAGACTGTTGGAGATGGCGCCACCATGGCATTCTTCATTAGTTTGTCGACTGGCACTATGATCACATGAGTTTAGTGTTAATCATTCCGGTCTTTTCAAAGTCAAAAGTGACCATAACTGAGGGCTCCAGTGTCTCACAAACCCTCATAAAGGATAAAGTAAGTATACAGTAGATGATCTGTTCCCCTCATTATCCTGCCGCACAATCATAGATACAAAATAAGGTGCCAAGCCGACATCTTTAGCTGATGAGATTACTCAGACGGCACAGCGGGTCTCTCCACTCCTAAGAAAAAAAAGCTGACCTGGCTCAAGCCACCCTCCTTGAAATGCCAAATGCGCTTGTATGGACAGCACAACTAGTTAGGACTTTAGGGTGCTTCAGAAATGTCAAAGGTGTCCTGACGTAGCATTCATGCAGCCTGCTCTCATTGGAACAGCTGCACCTCAAAATGTGGCGCTTTGGCACTTCTCTTCTGTTTTGTGTGTTGATCTGGGAGTGGGGTGCCACATCTGGTGTCACCTCAGCAGCTGCAGCCCTTGATTTATTATTTAAGGTGTAGGAAGGAATCAGTCCCACAGCGGAGGTGTGTGAGTGAGAGAGACGAGGCGAACGTGAAGGAATGATGTAACCTATGCGCTGCTCGTGCTGCTCGTGCTAATGCTCTTTGTTTGCTTCTTGGCAGATGACTGCTGTGGGTATCACAGAGAATGTCAAGGGAGATGTGAAGAAGTTCGAGATCTGGTACAGTGGCAGGGAGGAGGTTTACGTTGTTCAGGTACAGATGTTTGAATACATGAGCCGGTTGATATCTTATTCGGTGTGTAGATTTAAAGCCATTTCAAGTGGGCCTGCAGTGAATAAAACCATTTAATCTATTAAACAGGAACATTTTTTGATATTGTCATTATGAAGTACCACAACTTTGCTTTGCCTTTTATCAGAGACACATTTAATTATTATAAACTGTAAAGCAGGGGTATTCAACTAGATTCGGCCGGGGGCCACATCTGCAAAAGGACTGTATGGAGAGGGCCGCACAATTTGAAAATGTGGGGGTTTTCAAAATGTATTTTGCACTCAAAGATGAAGACTTATGTAAATATACCGGTAATACATTTGTATTATACATTTGAATATATCTAGTTTACATATGAATTATGTATTAATTGTCTCCAGATTTAGTAATTGTGAATGTTATATATAATATTCAGATAAAGAAATATTATTTTGAATGCAAGTTCATTTTGAAACCATGCATTGTGCAAACTTAATGAAGTTGATATTGACCTACTTTTAATAAAACACGCCATAATGACAAACCACCACTTTCCACCAAGATTTCCTTATTTGAATATTATATTAAGCATTGAGCACAACCATTTTAGTCCATAGTAGCCAGTTATAAAAATATTATTTAAAAAAAAAAAAAAAAAAAAAAAAATGTTTTTTTTTTTTTCAACAAACACCCCCTTTTTTGAAATATGACCAGGGGCCACATAAAAGCTCCTGGCGGGCCGCATGTGGCCCGCGGGCCGCCAATTGAATATCCCTGCTGTAAAGGGTGGCCAGAAAGAGATGTAAAGGTTTTGTGATCCACACATCTGTTATTCCTCAGGCTCCTACGGTGGAGGTGAAGATAGCCTGGCTCAGTGAGCTCCGTCGAATTCTGACCAACCAACAGAAGCTGCTTCGAGGTCTCTAAGTTCATACGGGCATCTTAAAAGTTCAGAGCTGTGCTGAATGAGATGTGGTGGAAAACTCCTCGACTAGAGGCTGAACCCTTGTGCTCATCATTTCGTCTCCCCGCAACATCCTGCTCCTTTCTTTTTACAGATGAAGCATATCAACATGGCCAACTGGCTGAACACATACCACTGTCTCCACCGCCCACGGAGAGGTCAGTGTTTTTGCTTGAATAAAAGAAACATCAGTGTTTAGCAGGAGAGTGTTGGCAGATGTGGTTGCACAAACTCACGTGGAGTCATAGTGCCGCTACAGTCTTACACCAGCTCCAAGCTGGGGATGAATGTGACCATCAATTCATGTTGCCCACGTGCGAGGCCTTTTGTGTGGCGTTGTGTGACAGGGTACAGTCGCCTCTCTGTTCATGTTCAGTGCTGTCCAGTTGCCTATCCCCACTCCTCCCGTCCCGTACCTGCAGGGGCATGCGGCCGTCCAGAGGGGTTCCCAGGGGCTGTCTGCCGGGGCTGGACTTTGTCTCGCTGTCGGCCGACGTGTTTCTGTGCCTGCGGTCCCGGAGCCCCCGTCCCCGGAGCCCCCGGCAACGGCCCCGGCCGCGCCCCCGCCACTGCTCCAAGCGCCACTGACCTGCTGTAACGCTCAGTGGTAAACTCAGCCTGGCCCAGGCTGGCTCGCCTTGCCTATGGCATGAGGACCGAAATCCCTCAGGCTGCTGTGTTTGCATACTGATCGTCAGCTTTTTACAGCTTCCATTCTGGTCCATAACTGACCCCCTTCTCTCTCCATGCTGCACTGGTGTCTCAGCAGGTCATTCATGGCTTTAAAACATCTTTATGCATCCCAGTTTTGCTATTTTGCATGGAATGCAAAGGACAAAAAAAATTTCAATTTCATCCAATGAATTCTCTTAATTTCCCCTTTTTTTTTTTTTTTTTTTTTTTTAAAGATGGGGCTCGTTTTTTGAGATCTGATCAAGCAACTTTAAAATTTGTTTTTCATAAATGTTCTAATTTAAAACCCACAGAGGTGTCAAAAGTATTCACATTCATTACTCAGGTAGAAGTATAGATACTAGAGTTTAAAAATACTCCTGTAGAAGTTGAAGTATCAACTCAAGTTTTTTACTCAAGTAAAAGTATAAAAGTACTGGTTTCAAAACTACTTAAAGTGTAAAAGTAAAAGTAATGTAAGGGGGAAAAAAGCCATTAAGGACAAAAGCCATTGAAAATGAATGTATCTTAGTATAATGCAAATATATTAAAGAAGCATATATGTGTACTATTGAGCATTAACATGTGTTTCAGAGAGCAGCAGATATGATGACTAGTATAAGTATTGTAATGGTGCAAAAAGTCAAACTTCAGAGGCATGTTATCATTTATCCTAACCTTTATTGGAATGTACATCCAAGTTTAGTTGCAGGAATCTGAGGGAACGGATGTAAGAACAAAACTGGACAAGAACATCTGTGCCACAACCACAACCAAATTCACAATTTAACTGGGTAGTTTTTTTTAAAGGCGGAAATGAAATAGATTAACGGGGTTGTTTTTAAAATGTAAGGAGTAAAAAGTACAGATAATTGCGTGAAAATGTAAGAAGTAAAAGTAAAAAGTCGTCTGAAAAATAATTACTCCAGTGAAGTATAGATAACCAAAATTTCTACTTAAGTAAGGTAACGAAGTATTTGTACTTCGTTACTTGACACCTCTGAAAACCCACTCCTAAAGTGACCATAATCTCTAGATTTGGATCTTAATAAATCGAGACCAGCTCTTCTCTTGTGTTGAAACATCCAAACCCCGTGTGGGGACCCTGCTGGCAGCTTAGAAATGTACTTTTACTTTTACAGAGAGGCTTGCCAATGGCTGTTGCGTGTTCTGTGCTGTCTTGCCGGTGCCTGAACGGATATATGTGACTGTATGAAAAACAACAGGTCAGAGTTGTTCTTGGCACTGATGTGGGGCCATGTCTACTATATGAATCCGGATCATGAAGCTTACCCCAGGTGTTCTGGCCGAGGACAACATCTGTCCTGAGCGTGATCGGCTTTGTGCCGCATGTAACTACAGGTGTTGTTTTATGTGGGTTTTTTTCCAGCAAACAGCAGAGGGTGTCAGTGAGCTCAGAGGAGACGGAGTCCGGCAGGAGCAGTCCAGACCTGCAACCTCGCTCACCCAAACACCAGCACAACCGCAGGAGTGAGTAAACCTCATCCTCACACTTTTGTCCTAATCAAGTAGATACTTAGTAACTTAGTAACAGAAAATGTTGTGAGAACTGATGAAAATCAATCCTCCATTGCACTCTGTTGCACCTCTGTTGCTGATTTCCTTCCTGGTTTCCACCTTCAGCAGTTCAGGTGTACTTTGACCTGAAGAACCAGGTACATCGAGGACTGTGGGGGAAAAAGGTCCAGCTACTGAGATTAGCTTTTGATTCTACGTTCTTGTTAATTTCCCAGTAAGTGACAACTGGGTTATCTCAATGTCGACATAGTTACTAAGTATCTACGTGGTGCTATAGAAGGTGTAGCATTCAAAAAAATGTGTTCTTCACCTGTGACACCATGTCTGTGTGTGTGTGTGTGTGTGTGTGTGCGTGCGTGTGTGTCCCAGGCTGGCCCGGAGCTCACCACTCAGTAGACATCTGCGAGGGCCTGGAGGAGTGGTCTGGGAGTCGGGACGTCCTCCACCCATCTGACACAGACGAGGATGTTTTGGTGCAGATGGTAACATTTAAATTCCATTTAGTTTCTTTTAAATAAGATCATTGGAAGTCTGAGCTTCATCCAATAAAACTCATCTGTGTTGTGCTGGTTGTAAAAAAACACATTTGGTTGCCAAAAGTACAACAGAAGTGTTTGTTTTTATCTTTTTGGTATATAGAGTAACGGAGTACCAGGGAAAGAAAGAAAATCACAGCTTCCCCCAGAACCCATTCATCACTCCACACACGGCCGCTGTATTTCCACTCTGCGTAAAATATTCAATGAATGGAAATGACATCTCTGTGTAGACTAAATTTAGCCTATAAGTGCAATACCTTAAAAGTAGCTCAATATTTATTGATATTTATGGAGCAAGTTATATAAACCATTATTCTTTCATAACATTTTCACTGTAACTTCACTGAAGAGATTTGAAAGGTGCTATAGGACATTCAGGCAGTTTATATAATATTCATTCATATGAAAGTGATGCTAAATTGGTCCACAAAGTAGTTTCCACTAATACATTGCTGTCATTAGATGAAGTGACCTCTCCTTATATGGTTAAAAACATAATTAACATACAGAAAATCAGACTTTTTATAGTTTACAAATGCACACACAAACAAGTGAAAATCCTGCAGCCTTCATGACACATGTTGTAACCCCAACGAGGCCTAGCCTGTGAGCTTTTTTGCACATCTGGCCATCAGGATACTTCCCTGAGGCTTAACTGAGCTTTAAGTGTTAAAAGTGGTACAGATTAGATTCATATATCTCTACGATCCAGGTTGGTTCTCAGTATGCGTGGGTGGAGTTCCTATAAATGTAAAGGCAAATCCATTTCACACGTGGACAGCAAAGAAAAAACAGCTGCTGGTTCATGGTGCCTGCCGTTGGTCATGTTCAAGTGTCTTTGCATAATCGAGCTGATTTAAATATACATCCGAAATTGTCTTTTGAAAGTCTTGCTTCTTTTTTGAAAAATATAATTTCTCATCAACTGTGCACTCTTATGAGACAATGTCTGAATTTTCTTTTCAAGGGACCTCTGCATTTTTAAACACCTATGTTTACTTTAGTTGTTTCCATCTGTGTCAGTCTCCAGGGAGGTACAGAGCGTTGGCTGACTGCCCCCAAAACGGGCCAGAAAGCATCACCATCAAATGTGGAGATGTCATCCAATTACAATTTGAAAACGGCAGGGGGAGCTGGTGAGTTCTCTGCCTCATCTGATGATCAATGATCAGCAAAAGTGTCTTAAAAAACACTGAAACCTAGTTTTGTGAAATGATATATTTTAAGTTGATCAAATGTCTCCTCTTTTCTACACTCTCTTCATTTACCATCCTGATACCAGGCTGGTGAAGAATCTCAGTCGGCGACAGGAGGGCTTCATGGCAGCTGCCACCCTGCAGCTGCTCATAGGAGACAGCAGCCGGGAGCACTCCTCCAGGCTGGGGGGTAAAGAAAACTCACGCACTTGTTTGTTTAGTCACACCAATTTCATATCTTTGTTTTTAGTTTTTTAAGTCTGTGTTATTCTTGCAGACCCGGGAAACCTGAAGATGAGAAAGCTGAGCTCCCCATAGAAAGAAGAGCACAGAGCCCCGGTCTTATCTCAACCTGTAGACAGTGAGCTAACAACTTCTCTCAGCACAGTTCAGTCATTAAAAAAGGAAATGTGGAAATCCAGACCTACTTTTCTCCCTCAGCTTTTCCTGACAATATCCTGAACTAATCTTTTTGGAGAGGCGAGGAGCGTGCGGGCACCAGCTCAAAGGCACATCAGCTGTTTAAGCCCTACTGGACAATCAACGGTCTCATCTGGGATCCTGTTTGGTCTTCCTCTTTTCTGACTGGTAGTTGCTATCTTTTCCCTTCGGCGACCCTTCTTAGTCGGATTATTCGCGGGGGGTCATTTCACACACTGTGAACTCTCTTATTCAAGCTCATGCTTGAGGTTGCACCGCATCGAAGTGACTGTGTGTTTTCCTGTCTGGCTCGGTGAGTCCTGAATGGATGGAAACCCAAGAACATTTGCTTGTGAAATGTCTTAAAACGGGGACAATGGCATATACAGTGCAATTTTTAAACGTTTAGTGAATCTCACTGTTTTCATTTCTTTTATAACGATTTCACATTTTTATTTTTCTTCCACTCTTCTACAGTTTAAGAGTTCAAATGCCAAAATGTGCCATGCCATAATGCCTTTTTATCCCCGTTCTTTTTTTTAGGATGTCATATACTGTTTGCTTTGAATGACCTCAAGAAAATTCAATAGGCACTTTAATAAGGTGGAGCTATAGTGTTCATTTGGGGAAGGTGGGTCCGTTGGTAGAGCGTTCGCCCATGAACCTGAAGGTCAGTGGTTCGAACCCTAGTTCCTCCTGTGTCCACCAAAGTGTCCTTGGGCAAGACACTGAATCCCTGTTTGCTCCCGGTTGTCAGGCCAGCGCCGTTGTATGGCAGCTCCGCCGACAACCGGTGTGTGAATGTGTGAATGTGTGCGTGTGTGGGTGAATGTCTACAGTGTAAAGCGCTTTGGGGCTGTAGGAGTACAGCTGGAAAGTGCTATATAAGTGTAAGCCATTTACCATTGATTTAAAAAATGGTCTACTGAATGTGTCCTTTGCTTGCTGCTTTACCTATCTCACTGTGTATCTTCATTCCTGCTGTGCTCCTTTGTTTACTCTTGAATGTACATACGATGTGTTTGGGAGGGAAGACGTATATCCTTTGCATGCAGGCAGGCAGGTGAGGCTTCAGCCAATGAGAATGTATTGCGCAGAGGAGCATGATGGAAATTTATGGCAATATATTCCTTCCAATGTGCCGGAGACAAATGGAAGTCGCCACTGAGCGTGAAATGCCATCATTTTCCACAAGATCTTCTGAGAACTACCCGTCATTCAGTGCTGACGAGGACGAGCGAGGCAGAGCGAGGGAAAACTGCTGCATGCATTCAGTCATCACAGGAGCAGACTGGTTCCTCCTCTACGTCACGGCTCAGTTAATCTCTGCTTTGCCATTAAAAGGGATCATACGGACATAAAAAATATACCCTCTTTGTCAAACAGTTAATTAAATATTGATTGCAGACTTAAATGATTTTCCACATCAAATCGAGGCCCTGGTCAGAGGGCTGCCTTTGATACGCTGCGTTTGATATGGAAATGAGTTGGGAACGCAGCAGGGGCTGCTGCACACCACACATTTCCTAAGTTGCTCATTTATTTATATTGCTGCTCTTTTATTCTTTCATATTATGAGGTATCTGTATATTCCCAAACTGTCCACATATTTACACGAGCTGCGCCTGACTGCACTAGAGCACCCCGTTTATTTGTCCTTTTTAGCTCACAACATTGACATGGGTTTTATTTGTTATGTCAATCCAAAATGCTGCAGAATTTGCACAGATTTTATAGTCTGGAAAAAAAAATGCTTTAAATAATATGAATCCTGGTGAGCCAAGTAGCCCACAGTAAGCTTGCTGCTAAACATCTCTTTATGTTAAAATGCATGATAACTGGGCGAAGAGCAGTTTCTTATAAAACAGCCCATGCTCTGCACTTTTTGTACAGATTTTGTTCTGTAGGAAGTATTTATTGTCATAACCTCTTTTTAAAAGTAGGCTAATTGAAATTATGAAAACATTTTAACATGGTGATATTTTTGGCTAAAAAGCTTTTGGTTGCAAGATAATATTTTAAAAAGAAAAGAAAAGAAAAAAAAAGCACTTACCAGGGGACAGAAGTGCTGTTTGCTGAAACTGTTTGTTTAATCTGTGCATTGTTGGTATGACTTGAATTTTGTGTCTGTTTATTTTACAAAGTGCATAATTAATGACGATGCTTCTTAAACACACCCATATAGAATACTCTGTATATTCTTTATAATACAACTTGCTTTTGGCATTATTTCACTTTTCGTCTTTCTGCGTAGTTCTGCATTTTCTTTCATGTGTGCCATGTACTGCTGTCTTGGTGCAACAGTATCCAGAGACTGCAGTGCTCAGGTAAACCTGACTGTGTGGACACGTTGTTGTTTGCACATTTTGGAGTTTGCTTTGTGTCCATATTCAACAATCACATACTACATTGAAACACAGATTGTTCTTTTGTTGTACATATATATATATGTATGTATGTATGTATGTATGTATGTATGTATATATATATAAAATATGTGTATATATATGTGTGTGTGTGTGTGTGTGTGTGTGTATAAATATGTATGTGCATATGTATGTATAATATATACATGCATATATAATGTGTGTGTATGTATGCATATATATATATATATATATATATATAGTATACATACAGATATATATGTTTGGGTATATATATATATATATATATATATATATATATATATATATATATAGGCCTATGTGTGTGTGTGTGTGTGTGTGTGTGTATCTATACATAGTTACATACATACATTCTGTATTTGACATGGAAGACACTCGTGCTTCTGTTTTGTTTTATAAAATCTTTAAAGTCATTGATCAGGTTCATCCACATCAATTGACAGCGTGCGTTTTACCCCCATAACATGATTTATCCAGTTGTAATAAAGAGAAACTCGGGTGTACACTCCGTATTTCCCTTCTTTTGCGCATTCTTCCCCCCAGCTCACGATGCCCGTCAGGAACCACGTGTCGTCCATGCTGTTCGTGTGCGGACCCCCGCTGTCCCCCTGACAGGCATCCTTCTCCTCATCATAGTACCCGGCACAGAACATGAACGGGGTGATCCTCTCGCTGCTGCTGTGCTTGCACTCCGTGCGGTCCGTGTACGGGACCAGCACCTTCTGCAGCGTGGTGGACGTGGCGCCCAGGAAGCGCAGGCGGCCCCAGCCGCTGACCGTGGCCGGGGAGGACCTCTTCACCAGCACCTCGCTGAACGCCATGGGCCCGATGCAGATGGGCCGCACTGTGGCGGAGAAGGTGATGGGCTCCCTGAGACGGAGCAGGGCGATGTCGTGGTTGTACAGGCTGCGACTTGCGTTGTAGCGAGGGTGGATGTACTGCTGCAAGATCTCATAATCCTGCTCTGAGTCCTCCTTAAAAAAGGTGTTATGCTCACCTGTACACAGTGGAAGAGGAAGAGTGTTAGGGCCAGCAGTGCAGGAGAAAAAATATTTGAGAGGGGAGAGGATTTGAGAGGATTTTTTTTTTTATTGTGCACTTCGAGAAAAAAGTCGAAATGTCGAGAATAATGCTGAAGTACAATTTCGAGAAAAAAAGTCGAAATGTCGAGCTTAATGTTTAAATACAATTTCAAGAATAAAGTCGAAATTTCGCCTTTTTTCTAAACATTTCAACTTTATTCACGAAAGTTCGACTTTTTTCTCAACATTTTGACTTTTTTCTCGAAATTGTACTTCAACATTAATCTCGACATTTGGACTTTTTTCCTCGACATTTCGACTTTTTTCTCAACATTTCGACTTTTTTCTCGAAATTGTACTTCAACATTATTCTCGACATTTTGACTTTTTTCGACTTTTTTCTCGAAATTGTACTTCAACATTAATCTCGACATTTCAACTTTTTTCCTCGACATTTCGACTTTTTTTCAACATTTCGACTTTTTTCTCGAAATTGTACTGCAACATTAATCTCAACATTTCGACTTTTCTCCTGCCTGGCCCTGATACTCTTCCGTAACACAGAGATGGGACATACAGCTGATTTCTTTGTAAGCTTAAATGATGCTAAGTGTAATTGTTTAAAGAAAAAAAATGCTTGCATACAAAGCAACTGCAGAGTTCTATTTTCTATCAATTTGAAGAGATTTGTAAAAGTCTATTAAAGAACTTCATAAAATTATTTAAAAAAGGGCAAAGCCCCCCTCTTTTTTTGTTAAATGTTATATAATACCATGACAAAATCCCACAATTTACTACACTCGTGATTTAATAAAAAAAAAGCTTAACCATTTTAAAATATATATATAAAAACAACCTGAATTAATCTTTCAAACCAAAACATACAATCTCATATTTTACTCACTCTAGAAAATATATCAAATGGTTACACTGAGGAACAGCACCGCCTTAAGAAAAGAAAGTGTCATTTTGGATTTGATGGCATCAAAAGGTTTGGACAGCAAATAGTTTCATAATTTGTCAACACTTTTTCACAGATTGCTGAGCCTGATGTGTATTCTATATTCTTAAAATATAAGTTAATGAGTTGTTTTTTGTTTGTTTGTTTACATTTTACACAGTGTCCTACGTCTTTTTGCTCTTGAGTTTGTGGAACCATTTCTTTCCATTTTTTAAAAAAATTATAAAAATAAATAATCAACTTGAGACTCCAATTACAACTAAGCGCCACGGTATGTCTGCTGCACATCTTACCCACTCTGACCAGAATGGAGCCTTTTCCCTCCGAAAGGCAATGAGCAGCAGTAATGATCCAGTATTCACTGAGGATGGACCCGCCGCAGAATAAATGACCGCTGGGATGTGAGATCAATGCTACCTGGAAAAAGAAATAAATAAAAAGAGGAGACCTGTCAAAATGGACATTTAACCATGTAACAGCAATTATTTGAGATATACACGTTCATTCATTGAGTAATTTAAAATGATAAAAATGTATTATTTCGTTATTTTACACTCTTTGATATTTACTGATTTATATAGATTATGCCATTTTAATATACTACCATATATGGCATAGTTGCAATGTGCAAATTTTGTTTAGAAAGGTGACACACACAAAATAATGGTGGGAAATTGAACAAAACTGTCAGGGCTGGTGTGGTGAGGACCCAGATGCAGGAGAGCGAGAGGCAGGAGTTCAACAAAAAGGGTTTATTTTACAAAAACCAAAAGCACTGCTTGGCAGGATCAAAAGTAACACAAAACAGGGATCCAAAAAACTTGAGCAAAAACTTGGCAGGACACATGGAGGGAGGAAACAGGACGGAACCACAAGGAGCAAGGAAAAGACGAGACCAGATATACACAAAGGGGTAACGAGACACAGGTGTGAACAATCAGGGCAGATGGAAAACAGGCGGGGAGAAACAGAAACACAAACTGGGGGTAATGTCAACCACTGACAAAAACTTCAATTGCAATTACCGGTATATGAAAAACCAATAATTGTCTTACATGGTACATATGGCTTCTTTACAATACCTGCCATGGGATCTCTCCTGGCTTCGCCTCATCACCACCTATGATGCGTTGGATAGGTCTGGGCGGGTGCTCGGGAGGGTCCTCGTAGTCACTCAGAGCCCACAAAGGCAGTCTTTTTCGAGAGCGGGTTTTTATTGGGACAGATGTGGTATGAAACGGCTCTGTGGTCCCGGCTGGCGTTGTAGGGGGGGTTGTGGTAGAGGTTATGTTGTTCAGTGAAGAGGCATTTTCAGAGCTGGAGAGAAATCTTCTGAATGTGCTGATAGTTGCCGCGGCAGTTCTGCCGCATGGGAATTCAACTGGTGGCGAGAGAAAAGAGGGTTCATTTTTGTAATAAGAAGATATAATCATCATTATGTTGTATAGCTCGGAGAGAATTCATTATCCAAACCGTCAGCTTCACAGCTGGATCCGTCGTGCATCAGGCTGTATCCTCTAGCACAGGAGCATATTGCCCCAAAGAATCCCACGGAGTCACAGAAGTGCATACAATCTCCGTTGTTCACGTCACATCTTTTTGCAATAGCTGGGGACAACATTTGGGACACGTGACTGATTTTAACACACACTCTGGAAATCTGTGGTACTGACCCTTTACGAGGTCACTTTCTTCATGCCAAACAAAAGCGATCCAGTTTGATGCGATCATTGTTCTCAGAAGGCATTTAAGCTGCTGTTTTTAGCATACCCAGAAAGACAAAGCGATCTAATTTTGGAACTTAAAACCAGATTTACGCTTGATGCGAGCCTCTGATCTAATTTAAAAACATTAAACAAAAAAGAAGCATCTGGCTGTTAATTCTTTGAGACTGCTGTATTGTCAACGAATTTGGGTCATGTTACAAGAAATCAAATTTTATTTGACTGTATTTTTCGTTTCTTTTCATTTTATTTGGTTCTATTTTTAAACCAGCCGGAGAACAGGAACTCACCAATCTCGCAGTTCCTACCAGTGAAGGCAGAGCTACAGTTGCAGGTGTAGAAGCCGGTGTGGTCGTTACACGACCCCTGGTTCAGACATGGGTTCGACTTACACTGATTACCATCTGAGGAAATCCAAAATCAGGTAACATGTCTTTGCACAGAGAATATCCTGATGAATACAATATGGTGTCTCTTTTACTGTGTGAATCAGAGGCTTTACGGACACTAGTTTAAAAAAAAGCAATGAGATGACATCAAATAATATTATAGCAATGTAGCAGCATACATATTCTAAAGGTTTCCAAACATTCAATCAGTATACAAATATGCTTTTACCTATGTATCCTGCCCAGAACTCCATCTAAAATGCAAAGCAAAATCACTGTTAAATGCTGCCGACAAAAATAAGAAAACTAAAACCAAAATCAGCAGATACACACCGTCTTTTCATCATTCTCGAAGTACTCCCTGGCTTCCTCCAGATCACATTTTTCCTCCAAACACTCCCTCTCCAAGTCACCCTCCCACAGCTCTTCAAATATACCAGTGTTATAACGTTTGTGTCTCCGCAGGACACCGTTGGCCGCCAGATCAGAGATAAACACTGGGCCAGAGGCTGGAGCAGGGGCTACAGTAGAGTGTTAAAAGTGTCAAACATATTCTCTTTACAATTATTTACAAATATCACCAAGATCCTTTGATACCTCCACAGGCGGGCTGAAAGTCCACAAGCAGAAATAACAAAAAAGTTAGTCCAATTCTAAATTTCTCTGACATCTTGATAAACGTAACACTACTGACCAGCGCTCCAAAGTACAAATCTCTGTTTGCACGTGTGCTCTCACAATTACGTGTTTGTTCAGAGAAAACCAATCACTGTCCCTGGAAAACCAGTATTTCAACATTCACGAATGTTTTTTTTCTATGACTTAATAACATTTTTACTTGTAAATTAAATGTGTTGGACATAATAAAGTAACAATCACGTTTTACAAATCACAGTGATTTGGTCGAGCTTTAGAGAAATCTCAGAGATTAAAGGTTTTAAAAAAACGGTCCGAGTTGGTTCCCTAAACTATATACTGCTATACATCCCATTTCCTGCCCCAGTTGTTTGTTGCTTATAACATATATAAAGTTTTTCAGTCAGGGTTCAGAATGTATCATAGCACAGAGACAGCACTGTTTCGAGTCATGAAGCACCTTCTTATGGCCTCAGATAAGGGATTAGTGTCCACTGGTTCTACTAGACATCAGTGATGCTTTGGACACTGTAGATCATGGCATTTTACTGCACAGGTTAGAACATGTTGGGATTAAAGGGACAGTTCTATCTAGGTTTAAATCAGGGGTCACCAATCCTGGTCCTCGAGGGGCGGTGTCCTGCATGTTTTAGAGTTTTCTCTGCTTTAACACACCTGATTCTAATTAATCATCGTTATCAGCTTGTCATTGAGGTCTGCACAATTCTCTTAATGACACAGTCACTTTTATCACGGTGCAATGAAGCAGCGAAACATGTAAAACATGCAGGACACCGGCCCTTGAGGACCAGGATTGGTGACCCCTGGTTTAAATCATATCTATCTGACAGATTCCAGTTTGTTCATGTACACAAGGTTTCTTCAGAACAGTCGAGGGTCTGCTATGGTGTTCTGCAGAGTTCAGTGATAGGGCCAATCTTGTTCAGTTTATACATGCAGCCCCTGGGAAGCAGACACGGTGCCAGGATTTCAATTCTGGGTGGGCCAACGTAATTTTGGGTGGTCTTTAATTACAGAAGTTAATACCGACAGTCAAGACATAGAGCTGAAAATTACTCCTGCCGTACCTGATTGTCTATGTACTGTAGTGCATGAAAGCATACAAGGTTAATGTTGAGACACGAGCAGTTGCGAAGAGCTTTGACAGCGCAGTGTGCAGCTCTCTCTCTGGTTAAAAGTTAATGTAGCTCACCCAGTAAGCTCTCTCTCTCTCTCTCTCTCTCTCTCTCTCTCTCTCTCTCTCTCTCTCTCTCTCTCTCTCTCTCTCTCTCTCTCTCTCTCTCTCTCTCTCTCTCTCTCACCTGCTACAATCAAATAATAATCCAGCCTGATCATTCAAATAGAATGGTATTTACTAAATAGACTACCAGTAGGCTCAGTAGTATAAGGTAACAAATGGTAAACCACACACCTCACTAACTGAAAAATGAACCACAAATCATGCAAATAGCACCAGCCTCCATCAATAGTAGGCTATAATCTCACAAAACGTAGATTAGTTTGAAAATCATTCCAGCAGATAGACAATATTATTTAGGTTTTGTTAACACATTGCAGTCGACATTTTGCCATCGCTGCAGCACTGGAGACACTTGTGATGAGGATATAGAGGCAGCCGAGGACTCTGCCGCTTCTGTTCCAAGTCATTTAACGTACTTGAAATGTGACGTCTGTTGTGCCATGTTTATCTGTAGCTGTAGCATCAGTTTTAACTCCACCATCTGCCCGCCATCTGCCTGGCGCCTGATAACATTACGTGCTGACGTATGGAGAGATGGCAAAATCGCCTGTTGTGACTTGTGATCGGTCCAGACTTCATACATACTAACCTATTAAATATGATCTTTGTTGTTGTTGTTTTTTTTATAAAGGGAAACGTTTTAGGCTTTATTGTGTATTCATATGTTAGAATAATTTTCAATTAGAAATTGAGAAAAAATAATAATTCTGTCAGTAATTTAGAGTGGGCCAACAGTAAAAGTGGGGTCAGGCCCACTCCTGACGCCACGCCTGCTGGGAAGTATAAATCCAGAATCACTACATACATTTTCATTGCTACGCTGATGATACGCAGGTCTATTTGTCTATGAAGCCAGATGAAACAGAACCCTTAGTAGGCATGTCTTAGGGACATGAAGGACTGGATGTCCGCAAATTTTTTGCTTCTAAATTCCGATAAACAGAGGTTATTATTTTTGGTCCCAAGCGTCTTAGGAAGGGATTCAATGGTGTTGCGATGGCTTCCAGTGCTACTGTGCGAAACATTGATGTTCTTTTTGATCAGGATTTTCTCGTTTAAACCATATATTTATCAGGTTTGTAAAACAGCATTTTTCCATCTCCGTAATATCGCAAAGATTAGGAACATCCTCTCCCAGAGGGATGCGGAAAAACTAAGTCACTAAGTCTAGACTAGATTACTGTAATGTGTTATTAGCAGGATGTCCAAGTAATTCGCTGAATAGGCTCCAGCTCATCCAAAATGCAGCAGTGCGAGAGCTGACACTGTTCTCTCCTTTCCTGCTCTGCCCAGCTGGACTCCGGCAGGATGGTCCCCCCTTATGATCCAGGTCCTGGTCCAGGTTTCTTCCCTCCTAAATGGGAGTTTTTTCTTGCCCCTGTTTGGCTTAAGGTTTTTCTCCCACTAGGCGGTTTTTACCTGCTATTGTTTATGTTTATGTTACGTAATAATTGCTCAGGGGTCATGTTTTGGGTCTCTGGAAAACCCCTAGAGACGACTTCTGTTATAATAGAGGCTATAAAATTAAATTTAATTGAATTGAATTTTATTTGCCCACTTGGAATTACAGTGGGTTCTCTCTGGATTTTATGTTGGACCAACTGGTTACTTTTCTATGTTACTGACACTATATGGAAGCCTATTTGGCCGGAAACACTATACTACTATAACACCTTACATAGCCCTTTAGTACACATTTACTGTTCATGCACCCTCATAGGCTTCCCATTCTAGGTCCATAATACTGAAACCATAGTGGACTTAAGCAGTTTCCACGTCACTCTGCAGGGCGCAGAGTGCATTTTGAACTTTACGCCACAAGAGGGCGAACATATACCTCAATGGAGGCCATCAAGTTCACTGCCAGAGCTGCCATCAGAACGCTCCAGACTGGGAGGAGTATACTCCCTCACCAGAGCAGAAGAAACTTAACATCTCTGACTCGAGGAGGTTAGTTTGATAAGTGAAGAGGGCTGTAGTTTATTTTTAATGGCTTGCAACCAATCATAATCTTCTGATGTGAATGACAGGCCAGTGAAACAACAACTCAGTGAAAACAGCTACAAACGATGAGTTAACTTTGAAAACACATTGACACAGGTCTATGAAGCATAATCTCTAACCATATTATTAAGTTTCTGCATTAGGTTGATTGCCAAAAAAGCTGTTTTTGCAAGAAATATTTGAAAATAGACTGCAGATTGTTTTAACCTGTTTTATCAGATTATTTGATCACGTGTACCGTCTGGTGAAATCTGATTATTGAGTGGCCTTAATCCAAAGTTTGATTGTTAAAAACAGACATCAAAAGTTTTTGTTCTTATGTTTGAATCCTTTATCTCCCAGGTTACAGCTGAATGCCTTTTGAATGAGCGTTGAATGAATCAATTTGGAATCAATGTTGAAGTTTATATAAACCAGATTCTTGTCTGTTAGATGATGAATGAATGAAAAATGTAACAGCGTTAACCACAGTCTTTGGCACCGACTTACTGATTTTCATATAGTTATATTTCAAGCTCTGCAGGATTAAAACAGATGCTTTGTGGTGTAGTTATCTGTTGCCATGGAGATTTGTGATACCTGAGATTGCTAGATGATGGCTCTCTCCATTCACTGAATATGTGAATCCCTTTGAGCGAGAGCTGAATGCTCCTATTTAGCGGAAAACTCGGCTCATGGAATTTAGTTAAGAATCTGATATTATCTGTGATAAAGAAGTTTTGTTTTTTTGCATAACCCCCCCGAGGCAAGGCTCAAGAATTCAATTCACATTTATTTGTATAGTGGCAATTCACAACTAAAGTCCTCTCAAGGCATCTTGCAGAGAAGACAAATCAAATACAGTCAGACAAAGCCAACTCAATTCAGCTCAATTGTATTCCTATTCAATACAAATCATCATAATTCCGTTAATCCAAATTATTAATACAATTTAAACACACAAACTAGCAATTGAACCCAAAAGACTGCACTGAATCTTCACTTTGGATTGATTTAGGGCAACCTCAAGTTTATCACTTTGGTCTTGAACACCAGCACCTATTGACTGTGCAATAATTTCAAAAGCTGATTTAAAAAAAGAGCAAAAGTAAGAATAGTGTTAAAGCCTTTATAACTGAAGCCAGTTTGGTACCATGCACTGTAGGTAACATTTTATCGTCTTAAGTGCAGGAATGACACGTGTGGTGCCCCAGAGGTTTGTTTTTGACCTTGAAATGAGATTTTAATATTATATCTAAGAATGTCAATTTTTGTGTCTTGACCTTGCTTTTTGGTGAGTGCAAAAGATGCACCCTGTTGAATACATGTAATCAGAGTACATTAAGATGTGCAGCATACTTTCCATTTCTCAAAAACAACAGGTCTAAAATAAGATCTTATCCAAAGTTACTGCCCTTCTTACTCTCCGCTTCTTATATTCACACCTCCTCATAATCAATATTTAAAATCAAGATGCCGATTCAGTGTGCCAGCTAAAGATTTAACACTGGTGTCACCTTCTGGTCTGGCATGTAAGGTGGATCCCATCATGGCTCAGGAGTCCCCCCAGAGATAGTCCAAAGCCTTCTCCAGTGTCTGCAGCTATTGACCACAGGAGATATTATTTCACTGAATCGTTCTGGGGCTGAATAATTCATACTTGTGTAATTAACACTGTCTACACAGTAGACACAATAGCTTCTCAATCTTTACCAGACAGGACAAGTATCACAGTGACGTTGTATTGTGATCCCTCAAAATATTCTCCCTCAGACTTATATCTGTTGTCTGTTCTTGCAAATTCAATCCAAAATGTAGGGTATGTGGGTGCACATCCCTTAGGGCATTTGTTGAGTCCTGTTTCTGAATGCAAGTCTGATGGTGAGTATTAAATAGCATGCATTTTACATTCTGCCGGCGCAGGAGCAAATACAGACTCATATTTGATTTTTTTACAACTTGTGAGTAGGGCTCACAAACTGGACTGTTTTACATGGAGGCATGAATGGAGATAAGAAAGTAAAATAATCGGTTCTGTAACTCACTATTGATTTAAAAAGATCTCCCTGACATCTCTGTCTTCTCTCACTCCTTGGCAGCAGCACACAGCTGGGGAGTCTGTGTCGACTCCAATTAGATTAGTCACTACAGCAGGGGATCAAGTCAGGGCCTCGCAGATAGTAAAAACTCTGATGCTTGCTCAGTGCTATTGATTGTTACTATACTATATCTCCTGGGCTGTGGAGGAGTTCAGACCTTGTTCTTTCACCGGCGGCATGTTGTCATTTACAAAAGGCTTAGGTTTTGCTGTGCTAAAGCCTTTTTTCAGTTGCTTTTCCCTGAACCATACCATTTGTATGGTCCACAGAAAAAGCAGTGTGAGCTGGAAAAGATGTCCTGAATAACAACTCTGGAGCATCAACTAAATCCTGGGATATTTAAAGACAAAATGATTTGGATTTTTGTGGATTAAAGGAAAAAAATCCAAAATATATATTTAATTAAAATACAGGTTGTGTAATCAGGGATTTACGTGACTATGCTGCCTTCAGACTTTGTAGAAACTCACCCAGAGTGACCCACGGAAAGTTTTACTGTTATGAAAAGCAACTGTAATTTGGTTGACATTGCTTTCTCTCACATCCACAGCCATCAGTGTCTAGAGATGTCTATTTATGTATTTTACCTTCACCTTCCCTTCCACGTGCTGTGTGATTAGCTGTTCATTTTGGGAACTATTTGGCCTAAAATAAACATCAGAAGGCTTGATTTGTCATATTGCCTGGGTGACCATTTCTGTTCTATCTATAAATGACTGATGATGGCAATCAGAAATCACTTAAAGGTTTGGTGAAACCTTAGCAGTAGAGCCAATGTCAAAGTCAGAGACAGGGGAAATCAAAGACATGTCCACATGGACAGTCTGTGGACAACTCAGTCTATTGGGAGTGAACAGCTGTATAGCCAAAAGATAAAAAATGTATTAGTTAGACTAAGAAGAAAAAGAGAGAAAGACAGAACATTAAAGACTCTGAGGCAATAGAAAAAGGTTATGTGGTCTGATGATTCTACTTTCAGCCTGTTCCTGAGAGATGGGCAGAAAAGGGAAGAAGAGCAGTGGATGATGTGATGCCAGCCTTCTGGTTTAGCCTGTTCAAGCCTGCGGGGGCAGTGTTATGGTCTGGGATTCCTCCAGTTGTCACGTCTATGTTATTGCAGCATTGTGCCCAAAAACAGGTCAAATGGTAGCCTGCATATACTTTTTTGTATGCATGCATATTAATGGTTAATACCAAGTTGGTAAAAACCTAAAGGATACTGTATATATGCATTTTAATATATAACATATATAATTAAAAAAATAAAATAATATATATATATATATATATATATATATATATATATATATATATATATATATATATATATATATTATATAGCCTGAATATACTTATACTTATTGACTAGACTTATCCATAAATACAGTTTATTTTTCTTCTTTTTCTTTTTAATGGCACTTTCATACTGCCATCACACACTCCAGTAGATAATCTTTTGGGTATGCCGGAAAAGACTTTTGTACAGTGTCTCAAGTTTCCCATCATTCCTCTAAGAACTTATAGAAAAAACTAACATGACTTAGATTGACATAAATGCTTTTATAAAGCCTAAAATTACTGAAATTATATTGCGGTGAAAGAATGCCCTAATCATATCATATCATTTATCATATGATATCATATCATATGACAAAGGACATATTGGCTATTGTGGTTTAGGTGACGTTTCTCACATGGACGGGAAACGGGACAAACATCCAGCCCAGCTCTGTTCACACACTTTGAAACGTTACTTATTTCATGTTACAGCTCATTGAAGCTGAAGCAGACATTCATGTTCAAGTTTTCAAGTCAGCTCAGTGACATTACGTAGCGTCAAACCACAACATAGAGAAGGACATCTCAGGGCAATTTACAGTGAGGTCAAAATGTGACAAAGAGAAACCCACAGACCCCCATTGAGAAACACTTGGCGACAACAAGGAGGACATTTTCCCTTTTAACAGGAAGAACCCTCTGGCAGAGCCACTCTCAGCGTGAGTCGCCATCTGCCTTGTCCAGTTGGAGCGGGACAAGAGTGCAGGGAGAAAAGATAAGCAGTGGAAATGTTTTGTTTTCTATAAGAATAAATATAAACCAGGTTGTTGGGTCCAGCGATTATAAATCCTAATCATGTGGCTCCAGAGCCAAGGCAACCGTCTCCTGGCTATATAGTCATGTATAACTAACTGACAAGCATCACCAAATAAGACTCAAAAGTTTCAATTAGTATGAGATTCATACATAAGTGTATGAAGAAAGTAGAAGTGTTTCATCATTGTGACTGTTGCCATCTTTTTGTACTGTTGGATCCCAGGGCAGTAAGTTACACTGAAATGATAATAAATATAAATGTTGTGTCTGCTGGACACTTGTAGACCGAAAGCAGGATTCTATTTCACTTCACGCTTAAACATATCAAACTTACTAAAGCTTTGCAGGCATAAAACGGATTAGTCTTAGAAGTTAATGCTTTATTATTTTATTTGTCATAACCAGTAACTGCATCATTAAGGGTGCCTGATTAACATTCAAAACAGTTTTCAAATGGCTGCATAGTGCAGGTGTAATGTGTGAGCCAGATGACAACAGTTGGTCCGCTAAGTGAAGATCACTGTTGCTAATACTTTCTCAGAAATACGCCAATACCGTGAACTCCTCAGAAATGAGAGCTGAAACTCACTCCTGGTGCTGTGAGCCGTGATGCAGTTGAGCTGACAGATGCTGCAGGCTCAGGAACGTTCAGCCACCGTTAATGAAAAGTGGAGCTCCCATTGCTCCTGGTCAGAAACTGCCCTCGAGGGTCACTGTTTTTACCAGAATAATGTAAAAAACAAAACTGCCCCCGCCCCGAGAAAAACCCAACAAAAACAAAACAGGAATGGGGCATTATTTACATTAAAAACAGTTACTGCTCACCTGCAAGTGCAGGGAAAGTGGTTGTGTCAGCTGCTGCGGATGAAGCTCGTCTGTCCATCAGCTGGACTGTACCCTGACTTCGTGACAGGACAAGTATGAAAATGGGATTTGGGTAGCAGCAAGGTCAATTATATAGACAGTTGTAAGAAGACATGGCATAAATAAGATGTCAGGACTGCTTTTTTGACTTTGACCTCTTTAGATTTTAAATAACTTACGACACTATCTTCACCTTCGAAATGATTGGAGACTTCGTGAAAACATCCAGTGCTTACAGACATCTAAATATGAATGCACAAATATTTGAATGGTCTTTTTACTGATTTTTACTGCGGTTGTACATTGTTACCTTACATATTTGTTCATTTAATTTGTTAACTTGTTAAAGAAAGGGATATTACACTTGCTTTAAAGTTGTGCTTGGATGAACAGAAAAATCAATAACAACTCCACTACTGCTGTTTTTTTTTTTTTTTTTTTCAAATTCAGTGTTTATTGTTCCCTGAAAAAAAAAATAGAGCAGAGACAAGTTTTGTGATAATAACACAACAGAGTGAGGTTCTCTGAACACTGGCCTTATTGATCTGGGCTTGCACCCGCTGTCATCAGCACCTCTGTCATGGAACCAGCCTGATTCGCTCATCACCCACACTCAGGTCTTGATTCAGCAACTACAGTGACTAACCCTAGCGAGTACAAATAAATACATGAATAAATAAAAAAATCATTGCCGTGCAACCTTTCACTACATGTTTCATAGATTGATTGTGGGAGCTCACCCCAGCGCCTACTTGTGCACCTCTGCAAACACTGCAGTGTTTTTTAGCTCACATGAGCGGTACATCAAACAGTAGCAGTATACCAGCTCAGACACCGGATTCATAGTATTGCTCTCATTTCAGAACTGGATTATTTTAAGACTACAGCTATGCAGGGATGGCAGATTTAATCTCTATACAGATATTTTCAATAGCATTTATGCCAGGACACATAATTGGTCAAATTTAAAACGGTCCAACTTCTACTTTTTAACCATTTGTTGCACGGTTGGATGTGTACATCAAGTTTTTCATCATAAGATAGAAGTTGTGCAGTTTGCTCTCAAATGTTTAGGAAGCTACTGATTCATCATAACTTTGATTACATTTTTATAAAATAATCTTATTTATTTTACTTTGATGACATTTATAATGCCAAAGGAAGAAACGCAGGTCCACAGCAGGGTTTACCTGTTTTACTTCTGGCTGTCTATTGTAAATGTTAATCCGTAATCGTTTCCCTAGCGCTGTCCTCTTTAGCGGTTGCTCATGGAAACCTGCTTGGATCAGTGTGCAGCGGATGATGCAGACTGAAACCATGTGATGCTGGATATTTGTGCATGAATCCACATGAGCCTCCTCAGACTTCTCTGGGTTTCTTCTCAGCACCGCATCTGGGAAGTGGCTTCATCATTTTCTTTATCTGACATTTCACAATGACATCATGAATTATTGACAGCTGTTTTGTATTTGCTGTATTTGCTTTTCTGATGTTCTCAGAAAGCCTCCATTTCAAAGACCAAGACAAAGAAACATTCAGGCATATTTTTTGGTAGTAAAATCACTTCTCCTTTAGGTCATGTGAATAATAACATTTTCACATAATTTAGGTTTTTTCGCCTCTTTCCTTCTTTTTTGTTGATTTTTTTTGTTGAGTTTTTTTTAAGGAACTAAATTAACGCTTAAGTGTGGCATTGTTGTTAAATATATTTTTCTTAATTTCTTGATAATAGCCTACTGTTCTGATTTAAAGAAAATAAGTTTAATTTGCAAATATTTGATAGGTTGTGTGGTTACAGCATAATCAACATAATGCTGACAGAAGGCCCTGTTGTTTTTTATTTTATTCATTTATTTTGTAAGACTTATTTTCAAGTGCTTTTTGTAGTTATTCTGGTGGTTGTGTGTGTTCATCGATGGAGCTGGAAAAACAAACAAAAAAACTCCCACTTGCAAAGATCTGCCATGTGGCTCATCTGCACTTTGAGCTGCATATGAATCAGCTGCACAGGGGTGTGCTTTCATAACAACACTGGAGTGACAGTGGTTGATTTGGTGTTTGTATGGACTAAAAATTATTCAGCGTTATACGGTATTTATGGACAAGTAATGTGGCTGTGAGGGATTATTCCCAAAGATTGCTCTAAGGGACAGACATGGAGAGGTTGGAGGGAGATTAACGCTCGAACATAGTGCTGGGTTAGTCATGACAGTAATTCATTTCAGCACGGAAGTGTTGTTTTTTTTTGCTGTGGACATTTTATTACAGTATGACAATGATTAAAGACTGAAGCATTTTCTGCAATTTCCCAGATGAAATGGTGGTGGACTTTTGCCGGTGTTTACTTTTGTTAAAAAAAAAGCATAAAACTGAAACATCATCATATTTTTGATTTAATTTGTGACATCACTTTATTTGATTGAGCATTCACTGAAGTCTGAGTTTCTCTAAGCAAATTTGGGTTGTGACCTTGGAATTTGTGTTTCAACATCTAAGTTTGTAACACTGCGAAAAGAATAATGGGGACATGAAAGACAAGGCTGGAAACCACTGCAGGATGTGTGTGACCTGCGAGGCCCCAGACAGCCCTGAAGTGTAGCCTCGTGGGTCTACACATTTTAAAACTATTTTCACTTTAAATGGTTGTGAAACTATATCACATTATGAAAAACATTATATATCACAGAAATGCTGCTGAATTCTCGATACACGCGATCATGTCAGATGGACAAAAATATAGCGGGCATGTTTTTTGTTGTGGGATGAGCCCGTGTTTCAGCCGGCTTTTGGGAAAAACAAATGCTGGATTCTATGTGCCAAAGATGAGTAGGACCATCCAAGCTGTTATCACGAAAGGTCCAAAATCCAGCAGCTTGGCATGGATGACTTGCCTGTCAGTGAAAGCACCATGCAGAAGTTTACTCTGGAGTTTTAGCTAGACATTGTGCACGTTATGACAAAGATGAAGATCCGTGCCTATTTCAATGGGATAATAGAAGACTATTTTATAAATAACCTAAAACTTTCACAGTGTTGCCTCATACATAGACACGTCTATGTATCCAGATGGACGAGTAAGTAGAAAAATGTACAGTGTATCATGAAGAGGAGAAGCAGATGACCACGAAACAGCCGAGAACCTCTTACAAATCTGTAACCATGTTGACATTTCTTTTATAAATTCAAGGATCTGAAAGGGAGGAAAAGCATTGAACTTCCTTTGCATGTGTATCTGTCAAAAGTACAGATTAATATGAACTTGCTGTGGTTGCTGTGAGTGTTCATGGGATCATAAATCTGAGAAATGTAAGTTCAACTGGTATCCTAACTTGAATCCATTAGTAACCTATTCTTAGTCCTCAAACTATGTGATTTATAGATGTTGGATATGTCACAGTACCCAGAAGACATCCACAAAGCTAAAAAATATAAACCATGAAATGCCTTCAGAAAATGTCAGAGGAATACCTTAAGTGTTTTATTGTTCCCTGGAATACCGAGTCATCTTATGACATCATCCGTAGCTCGAGGAAATAACAATTATTCCGCCCAAAAGCACAAATGTAACAATCCTCCCCAATATGAGTGTCCTCTACAGAGCACTGTAGCCTTGAAGGATAAGTCAATATGCATATCTGTCTTACATTTTATGAATTTCATAAATAAACTATCGAGCTAGGAAGATCATGCCTCATATGATCAGATTTTTTCCTTATTTTATGAATGGGATCTTAATAATTAAGATTTAGGGTAGTAAGAAAAATCTACATCACACAACTAACCAATCACTGGTTGTTATTTTCACACTGACAGGTATAATATGACTCCTGCATATTACTGTGAGAGAAGCACGGCATCTTTTTTAGGACACATTTTAACACAGGTAAAATGAGTTGTGCTGTAGAAACTCTTTAACTTCCATAAAATGTATTTCCATGTAGCCTAGAACAGTTACATTCAAATATTTCTCACAATATACACCCCTCATACTAACATTGCAATGTCAGGTTCATAAACATGAATTGATCTTTGAGATAAATAACATTTCATTGTTTAAAGATCTTGGGCTGCACTTGCTGTGTTACCCTGATAGTTGCCATAGGGGATGATTTAATGGGACAAAACAAGACTCTAAAGTGTACCATTTTGTTTGTTTGAGTAAGATTATGAATGTTTTTCTTGTAACGGATCCTTTTCCGATATTGGTTTTCAGATGATGCATGAGTGTGGAGCAACACGAGTTAAAGGTGCTGTTTATTGCAGAAATACTGCCATTTATCATGTTCTTGACCATGGCAAGAACTATAATGCCCCCCAATATTTGTGCACTTACATTATTTCTTTCATGGGTCCATAAATGTGTGTTTCTTTGACACACTCTCTTACTTACCTACCTAACTGTTGCTACACCTGGTTCCCAACAGTCCGCTAGTCCATGCAGTACTTCCCATCAATTCACTGCTGTGTAAAATTGAGTATGATGACACATCCTTTGTTTTGCTGTACACTCCTTCTTGCAGTGATAATTTGAGTTTGTGGTCTGTGTATGGGCAACGCTCCTTTATGACACATTCAGCATTCACAAAGAGGTCACTCAGGGTTGTCATGTGACATGGGTGGACACAGCTGTGAACTGACATCAGAGATGACACAGTGTGAGTCAGAAGTTTGCATGCGTTGCACCAAACACATCCCAGGGCTTCGCAAACAGTCTGCCGATGAATGCTATGCTTCAGTGTGGAGTCTTGCTGGAAAGGTCAAAGGTGGCCACAGGCCATGGGCACAGTGGGAACGCAACCCACTGACATTTACACCTTCTCTAACCTACGCTCTTTATACAGTATCTCAGAACCTCCAGCCAACTGCCCTCTCCCACTGGGACGTAGAGAGTGGAGTAGTGGAGTAGTGGGCTTTGTGACTTCTGATAGAGCCAATGCCCAGTGGGACTGGGATGTGTGCAGTTTGGCATGCAGGGAATAGCCTTTAGGCTTTTTAACTTTTTTCCTGCCTGTGAGCAGGTCTGCGGTGTGGTGGAGGTGCTTTGCAAAAGATGCTGCAATCAGGGAAGGCAGCTAGAGTCACGATGTCTTTAAAACGATTTATGAGTGGCAACCACATGTGAAAATAAACAGCCACGTGAACGGGTTACTGTTTGTTAAGATAAAAAGTAAAGTATAGAAACAGTAGAAGGGATACAAATTCAAAAATATTGTGATTACAACAATATCTTTATAATTATATAAAGTGATTTACTGATTTATCTTAATTTGAATTAATTTTGCTGAACTGAATTCATTGTAAATGATATGATAAAATGGAAATGACTGGCCCCTTTCAGGCTCTGTAAAAAGACTCCACAGTGTGCCGTAAACATCCCAGGAAGATTTGAGCATGTGAAGAAAGTTTTAAGGAGGTCCTGTTTCTCTCTAAAAATAGCCAGATAGATCTTGTTACCCTCAAGCCGCACCACAGGTCTTTTTTCTCTGTTGCTGCTGAGTGCCACAGACCTGCAGGACACCGTGATGTAGCATTAAGCCTCAACAAATCTATCTGGGGATTGGACAAGACTTCTGAAAAAAAAGAGAAAAACACAGAAAAATCAGTTCCAATAGTACCCACTAAACTTTATAAGAAGACGTGAAATCAGTTTGGATTCTTTCTTTTGTCAACGTTGGTCATTTTTGGAACTGGAGGGCTTAAAATGAAGAATGAGGTGTAACTTCTAGGCTTCCACATGCTAAAAGGTAAGGACCCTACAGAGAGAGCTTACATAAGCTGCATAACCTTTAATATAAAACACAGGAAAGTGGCATGCTGTGCACACTGACTTTTAATCATTAGTGAAGACATGTAGTGAAGACATGTCAGTGTGGGCTACAACACTGAAATATATATATATATATATATATATATATATATATATATATATATATATATATATATATATATATATATATATATATATATATATATATATATATATTGTAGAAAGTGAAGATATTTGTTATGGGTTCTGTTTCTTTTGTTATGTCTTGGAAGTAAGGAAATAAGAAGTACTAGAATGCTTGGAGTATAATAGTGTAAAATCTTGTGAAAGCATCAACAATCATTTTTCATGGTTTGATACAGACTACATCTTCAGTCCAATTTTTCACAGATCCGAGTGCAGACAGGCTGCGGTATTGTGAAAATAACCTGCCCAGTAAAATATATCACACTAGTGATTTATATTTATATTTATATCAGAAAAACGATCAGTACATTCCTGATTGACACTGCCACCCCCCCCCCCCCCCCCCCCAACTCAAAACTTTCCAACACAAAGCCTGAGAACCATATAGTGCGTTTAAATCAATGTTGGTGATTCTTTTTTTTTTGTTTCTATCTGCTCTTATTTTGCACATCGGGCTACTATTAGTAAAAAAAAAAAAAAAAAAAAACACGTGGAAAAAGAGGTTTCATAGTTGAATGAAGTAATCAACCCGGAGGCCTACTATAGCCTTCTATTTTGTATTCTGCTGTTCTTATCGATCTATTGTTGCAGAGCAAAAGGCTGCAGCTCGTGTATTAGCAGAACATGCAGCCTGGACTGGACGTGAATGGGATAACACACATTCTTGCAAAGGCTGCTGCTGCTGAATGAGAGCAACAGCAAGATGGTGCGCGCCATGCAGCACCTCCTCCTGCTGTGATTCCTCCACCCGCATCATCATCCACCGCGCGGCTCAGAACATGAGCGCATCTGCGGTCTCTGCTCGGTCTCCTCCCGGCGCTGATGCTGAGGTCAAACCGCGGATGTCCACTGCTTGAATCACTGCTTGAATCTCTGCTTGGCGGGCGGAGCGCTCTCCTATATCCTGTTGATTCCCGCTGAGCGTTTCACAGGAGCACAACTCTACAGGAGGAGAGAGACAGGAGAAAAAGAAGAAGAAAAAAAAAAAAGAAGCCCCACACACGACGAAACCTGGTCGCAGAAACCGCGTCGGATGGCGTTTCTCCCGGGGTTTGTGTGATGGTATAGCTGCGCTTTCAATGTTTTGACTTGTATTTTTCCTGACTGAAGGGGAACGCGGCGCGCTCCGCTCTTGCAGCTTTTTTGCGCCTCTCTTTTTTTTTTGGCTCTTTGTTACAGTAGAGTACCTATAGGTCGTGATTTTTCTTAACGGGATTCACGGTTGGAGCCATCCCTTTCATCAATGTGCATTGATGTGGCAGAAAACGTGGAGGAGATAAGGTGGGTTAAAGTATGGTTTTTGGAGCCAGTGGCCAGGATTTGGGGAAAAAGCCCACAGACCAGCTTCTTGGTGTTTTTTTTTTTTCAAACTATGATGGCTCTTTTGTGCATGCGATAGGAGACCACCAATAGATGCTTTTATTGACATCTCATTGATTAACATCTTGCATCCAGAGTAGCTCCCACTGTCCTTTGTTTGGGCTACATCCAATGCTCATCACCGAACCCCTTTGTTGTGTTATGAACAGAAATGATGTGATTTTTCTCTCCTCACAGAGCCCTTATCTCAGCACCTGGAACATTTCATACGGATTTCATTGAGGACAGTGAGCAAATAAGGGGATTTCGATTCTTACCTAAATCGGGAATTACACATCCAAACTGGGATCTATGAGCGGAAAAGTGGCGAAGCCTAAAGAAGACAAGGATGCTTCCAAGGGTAAGAGACGTGCCTTGCCTTGCACAGACTGCTTTATGTCTGAACCACAGGTTTTTTTTTTTACGCGAACAAGCATCCATTCACTCCCTGCATGGTGCTCATATCTCCCTTTTGAGGTTAACAATAGCTGCCACTGGATGGTGAAGCATTCCCAGCACGATGCATGTGGCACGGCCGTCAGTCTGAGAGCAAATCATTTGCTGTTTGCAGCCAGGCCTGCACGCTGCTGCACGATGAGCTGCTTTCAAATCACATGTGTATTTCAATCGACTCGGTGATCGCTTTAAAACGGGGAAACGAGATGTCATTTGCAGCTACACTGTCACAGAATGTAAATAAACGTGTACTTCTTAATCGAAAGGAGCCAATAACGACGTGGAAATGATGATGCTGGCATCCTATTGTGTCACTGGGATCCCGTTGAGAGGTCCCTTTGTGTTTCTCCTCGCATAGTATCCTCACATTCTCATCACTCCTACAACTCAGGCGCCTCTTCGGTCGCGTAGCCTGCAGCTCCTGACCTGTAGCGTAACAATGGGAGCCCAAACCTTTGCGAAAAAGGAAGTAAACTGCCTATACATTGCCATGGAGACAGAGCGGAGACAAGGTTGCCAGAGAAACGTGGCGGGGATAATCGCACCCTGTCCATACGCGCAAGTGCGCGGCACTTTACGCACGGGCACACGCATTATTAAAGGCTGATTTATGGTTCCGCGTTACAATTTATGCTTAAACCTTTGACTTTGTGCTCATTTTTAATAAAACTAGAACAAATATACACGTTTATACACGACATAATGGATCTTATATAGTTTGTGTTTGGAAAACTATTTTATTGTCAGTATATTTATTCAGGTCTTTAAAGTCAAACAGTATTTATTGTCTTTATTGGAAACTGTGTCTTTTACAGCCCTATTATCCAAAGATGTGTTTATGGTAAATAATTAAACATGACTTTGTGGAGTGTGATATAATAACCAACAGTAACATTGTGGCAGCATCCCCCATCTAAGCCTCCCCCCTTATTTACAGTACAGCTGTTGGATGTCTCTGCTGTCACGTTTCTGCTCCATTTAAGGTGCTCACAACAAATCAATAACGTAATAGGTTTATTTTGACGGAACTGCAACAAGTAATGATGTTACTTGATGTTACAAAAGGACACATACAATACAATGATACTATATCTGTGAAGCTCCTGTCCACAATTTGACTTTTTTATCCATCCAAATGGGTTTTTAAGAAAACTTGCTAAATAAATACTTCATAAATAAACTATTGAGCTAGGAAGATCATGCCTTATATGATCAGATTTTTTCCTTATTTTATTAATCCCGTTGTTGAAGTTCTTCTGAAGATCATTTCTGTGATGAATGTGCTGAGGCTTAGGGACATTTTTTTTTGTATTTCTGACATCCAGTGTGATCAGAAAATGCTTCCCTAGACTATAAAACAACAGCAAAACACCAGTTTCAGCATTGAGGTGCCATATCACAATGTTAGGCAAAGCACAGTGACCAAAATATGTTCAAAATAATTGATTTAAAGGCCTCCTCATCCACATTATCTCAAATCTTTCACAAAAAATTGATGGCTTTGCAGGTGGCAAAATCTGGATCTGAAAGAAAACATATTCCCCTCAACCAGAATGTTCTGAAACCTCTGATCTATTTTTTGATTTTCTTTTCCTTTCTACAGAGGCACAGCCAAAGCCAATATCTGGCATGGCCCTGATGCTTTAAAAAAAAAAAAATAAATAAGAGGGAAAAAAAAGTCATCTCTGTAATCACAGAGATGATCTCATGAGGCCAGATGCCCCCCACCAGGGACTTGAATGGCTCAGAAGTAGGAAAATGAAATGCAGCGGGACAATCACTACCGGCCCTACCAGTGTTGACAACCACCTGCCCCATAGATTATATCAGAGAAACAGTCCATTAATGCCAGAACCACCTGCTATCACCATAACTGCTCTTTTCTCTGCAAGCTGTCGGTCTAAAAAAGCTTTTGACTGTCCCCGTTTTTTGTTGTTGTTATTTTTTTTGTCCTTAAGAACAGATGTACCACATTTCAAAAACAGAACCCAGTTTTCAACTAACAATAAGTACTCATGAATATCCCAGATTATTATCTTTTTATTAACAGGTTAACTTTTCCATCAGTTCCATGTGTAAGCACAACGCTGATTTATAATAATCCACTGTTACAGTTTTTCTTACACTGAACTCACTAATTTGTTCAGAAACATCTAAGTAGTTTTTTTTTTTTTTTTTTAGAAAAAGTTGACAAAGCTGTAATATGGCAATACTCCTCTGGGAAATGCTGGGGAAGTTCTGAGGACAAATAGTACAAAAACACAAGAAACGCTCCCTGACCTTTGCTCCAAACAAAATGTTAATTAAGTAATGTTTTTCCTCTGTTATGATCCGAATACTTATCATATCCAAAATGCATTTCACAAACACGGTGCAGCTGGTGACAACACTACATTTTGCCACCAGCGATATTCTTAGTCCTGTGAGTTTCATGACGGATCTGTGTTCTCTGTCTTGGTGGCTCACTCAGTCACTGATTTTCCTGCTGTAGTACACGTTAAAAACTTGCTTGCAGGGAAAAGAAGAGGGAGATAGAAACATGGCGGGGTAGGAGGAGAGTATCAACACCAGTGAATCATGTTCTGTTAGTTGTGCAGACAAATTGATGTGTCAAAGTGTACGTGATGTACACACTCTCAGCTTGATGTGTTTCCAGGGTCTGAAACCTCAGCAAGATAGCTGCCTTAACAGGGCTGCACAATGCATTGTGGATCAATTATGCAGGCATTTTCACCCAAACTGTTTGCCCTCTTGGCAATTCTACAATTTAGTCCGTTTATTCAGAGTCAGCTTGGGCAGTTAGTTTAATATGACATTTTATTTCCATTTTGCATATTTTTTTTAGGTAAATAATTTATGTGAGAAAGTAACTTCGGGTGCACTTCTGACACTTTCTCCAGACTTCATCTTTGTGCACTCCACTGATATACACTCCTTTTGGGCATCAAGTGTCAGCCAACGTGTCATGCCTGCCCAAAACCGCAGGTATGAGCGTATGAGCGGAAGGCATATGTCTTGCATATCTGCAGGCAGATTTATTCGGCCCAGGGCCAACCACTGAATCAATGGACTCCGAGAGAGGAGTTTGAGGCGACTTTATTAATCACAGTGCAGGCAGCTCTGCCCTCCACCACAACAACTGCTCTAATCGTATCAACAAATCTGCACGCAGCGTCATCAAGATCTCTCATCATATCTCTTGCTTTCAGAAGCTCTTTTAAGAAGCATTTGGTCAAGAAAGCTTCGAGTATTTATATTTACAATACAACCCCAAATCAGAAAAAGCTTAGATTATAAAAAAAAAAAATCCCTTTGCTTCATTTCATTTCTGTGTCTGTTTTCCAGAAAAGATGGGACGGTAAAGCTTTTATCACCATGTAATGTCACAGTTTCCTGTCACAACATGTAAAAGCCATTCTGGCATTGAGGATACCAAGCAATGAAGCGTTTCAGTTTCATTTTGTCCCTCCTTCCTGCAAACACATCTTAAGATGTTCTTCTGCACAGGGCGGACATTGTTTTTTTTTATTTATTTTTTTGTTTTAAAATGTTCCACATATAACCTGTCGGGACAGACTGCAGGAGGACCAGTCCAGTATTATACCCTCTTTTTCTGCAGACTTTAGTCCTCTGTGCACAATGAGATTTTTGCATTGTCGTATTGGAAAACTGCACGGCTGCTTCTGGAAAAGGTGTCATCTTGTAAACAGCAAATGCTGCTCTAAAGTCTAATTTAACTTTATGTGTTGCTTTATATCTGGCAGCATTCAAACAAGTATTTATGGTCCCCGCCCAACCCTAACCGGCAGCGGCTGATGGAGTTGAAAAGTGAAGTCTTTGAAGAAGATTGGCTTGGATGGGGTTCAAACCATTGGGCGTTCTATTCCAATATTTAACGTCACTTATGTCTGTTTCTTCAACATTTTTGAAGAAACATTACAGTTTACCAAAAAAAGGCAAGTTGCAGTTTTTGTGCCTTTATGTCCAAGCAGCCATGTTTTGTGTTGTGGACCAATCCATTATTGATGGTGGAGTGAGACCACCCTCAGCTGCCAAGTGTTCATTGTGATCACTCAGGAATCTGCAGACTTGCATGGACACACAAGCAGGGTTGTGTGATCTCAAGTGGTTACGCAAGGGCTTTTGGCGGCCCTCAAAATAATCATACAGCTTGAAGAATCACTCCAAGCAAATCTTGAATGTGGTTAACTGTTATCATTTTTCATGCGTTTTACACTCAGTTTTACATAATTTTCCACGGATATACTTGTACTAAATTATCATTTTTTTGAATGACCTTAATGATGAATTTTTATCTACCACTTATAGTATATTGTTACAGCTGCCAGGCCAAGAAAACAGTCCCATCAATTTAGTTTTGTTTTAAAGAAGTTAATTTGACCAAAACCTTACATTTAAACTACAAGCCGCCGCTATACAGTACAGTATGTCCTAACATATCCAGTAGTTTGTCTTATGGGGTTGGTGGGGACATTGTATTTATGATGTCAGAGCGATGGAATTGTCCCCTGTCAGATGCTTTCCCGGTACTGAAGCAGATCCGGCGATCCTGCCTGGAGGAAACTGGCTTTGAGTGGCATCAGTGATCTGCCACTCCACATCTTTCACTTGTTTGCTGATTGCCGTTTGAGAATGCAGAGGCCTGTCTTTTCGATTTCTTTGCCAGATTTAGTTTCTGACTGACCCAGGATGCCCCTGCGATCAGCGTATTGACTTCTGGTTCTTGGTCTTTTGTGTTGTCAGGTCTTCTGATCCCTTTTTAAAATCCTTTTTTTGAACAAAGTTGTGCCCTTTTTCTGAAGCTGTGGCTGTGTCATTGATTAGTTTTTGATAAAATAATGCATTTTGGCCACATGTTCTTAGCAAAACACACATTTTCATCCTGCAGTATTTCCTTTCGTGATTTGGAAAAACGCTTTCTGTCTGACGTCATCGCTGTCAGAAGTGTTCCATCCATAAAATCTCTGGTGCATTAGTCAGCTTTCTGCTGATAATCCACAGAGCCGTGTGTCATCTGATGTGAACGGCTTTGTGAATACTTCCTTCATATTTTATCTTCAACATGCCTCATCTGGTTTTTGACAAAACAAGTGAAGTTTGTCATTAGCATCCCTCATCCCTCAGTTTTTTTTCTGATTGTCACAGTCTTTCCAGACCCCCCCTATCCCGTCTGCTTTTCTCAGCCATACTTATCTTAATTCCTGACATTTCTTGTAATACTTCTCTTGGTCGACATTAAGTTGATCATGTCATTTGCTTCCTGTCCAAATATTGTCACTCGCAGGGTTTTGAGTTTTAATCTTCATTAACCAAATGGCTGGGCCGCTCGGTGGCGCAGTGGGTTAAGCAGCGGGCCATATACTGAGGCTACAGTCCTCCTCCTGCAGCGGTCGCGGGTTCGAATCCAACCCGTGCACCTTTGCTGCGTGTCTCCCCCGTTCTCTCTCTCTACCCCTTTCCAGTCTGCATCTCCAATAAAGGGCCACTAGAGCCCAAAAAAAAAACCAAATGGCTACACGTGTTAAAACATCTGGTTCCCCTCAGAATTGCAGTGCTGTTTTACATATAAGGGAATATTAACGTGCAATAGAGTTACTAAAAAAGCAGTAGTGTGTATTAGTAACAATTAAGAGTATTTCCTGTAGACATTCACATTTTAGGAAGTTTGACAAAAAAAAAAATCAAAGACTGCTGGAAAATTCTTGATTATATTATGTTATATTAAATTAAGGAGTTTTTAGGAATATCAAGCACCAAACAGTGACAATATTTCAACACTGTGGCCTACTTCTGTGGCCTGTTTCAGATGTAATACCGGCCCACTGATGTTGATTGGGACTTGTGGTAATTATCTAATTTATTCATCAAAGTAATTGTGTGGATCACAACTCTGAAAAATAGATTCACCTTTATCTGCTACCTGTACTATTTGGATTACTGCAATTTAGTTCCAGAAATGCACTCCATACTTCAGTTGTTAATCCTATCCAGATGTAATGCCCCGTAATTGTGGTTATGTGTGTCAAACTGGCAAATAAATGATGTCCCTCCACAAGGTTTGAATCATAAAATGTTCAGAGGGAGTTTGCCGCATTTGCTCTCTGTCCTTTAATTCTGAAAAGCCAGATGAGGTTAGGAGTCTACAGGTACATCAGATCAGAGCTTTAATGGAGAACGGAGTGGGCCCAATGACAGTTTTCCCAAATGGCCTATTATCTGCAAAATTGGACAAAGATGACATCAGCAGAAAATAGACCTTAAATGTTTCTTTATCTGATTTCCACTCCTGCTTTGATGAGAGCACACTTTAATGGTATTTTGTTCATTCTTCTTTTACACTCATAGTACAGAGGAGACAAATGGCATACAGAATCAATTCCTCCCTACAGTATATAATACTTTTACCAGGCGTGCAGCAATCCAACTCTAAGTGCTAATGGAGTCGCCTCAGAATAAATGCTGTTAATCATCTGAGACCAAGGAAAGAGCTGATGTGTTCAGCTGAACAGTCGGCAGCACTGAGTCATTTGTCTGTAAGTCTTCACGCCGAAAGCTCATTTTAAGAATGTGCTCGCATACAGCTGTGCAGCTGGCTGGACCACCACTTCTTTATTTATCTCAAAACATAATGCGCAGCCGAAGGTCTGAAAATCTTCAGCAGGGTATTTTTTTTTTAATGGAGAGTGGCTTTAAGCACACATCATGTGAATTTCACTATAATTGGCTAACTAAAGCTCTATATTTTTGGGGAAATAATAAAAATTGAGAACAGATAAAAGGGTAAGCTAGGCTGTTCTTGAATTTCTGTTCCAAATATCATTAAATCCGACCATGTCCGACTCTGTGGAGAAGTACTGGGACCAGAAAGAGGTCACAGAGGTAATAACAGTATCCCATTATCACAATAGAAGCCAACAGTTTGCCATCACCATCATAAACCTCATGTGCGGAGTCTTGTGGGACTGGAGCAGCATTGACTAAAATATTTCTAAGCCAAAGATTAAAGGGACAGGCATTTTTCTAGTTAAGTGGCATTGGTAAAATAATCCTTTCAGAGTCTTAATGCTTTTTTTTAGAAGTTTCATAGCTGGGGTCTACCTTTTAAATCTTGCTTAAAATTAATAATTGGTCTGAGGTACTTTTCCTGTACAATGGCAGACGTGAGATACACGATTAAACTAACAAATCTATGAACTCAGACTGAACTACTATAGTATTTATGATAATAATTCCTGATGTGTGCGATTAACCAACATCACTACCTTCTTTTTTTTAATATTTATAATTTTTTATTTTTCAAAGTGAAGACAAAGACAATAAATAAAAAAAGAGACATTACAATAACAATACAATAAAATAAAAAAAATAAAAAAAAGAGGGAGGGGGGAAGGGTTGGTACAGATGAACTTTAAGAATGATGGTGCCTCTAGCGTCAGTTCAGGTCCAGCTCTAAAAGAAGAGTAAGTCAAATAAAATAAGAAGCATGTGACTAACACATCAGGTCATATCATTATCACATTATTCTCAACTGTTGTCTAATGACAGCCCATAGGGCAAATTGGTCATTTTCGTTATCTTTGAGGATTGCGGTTACCTTTTCCATTGGAAAAAACATCACTGCCTTCATCGTTTCTACTATGGTTTCGGGAAGCAGCTGTGTCGTACTGGCGAGGTTTCAACTGTTTCAGATGGTTTTGAGAAATGCACCCCTGGACTTGGTCCAGCTGAAGGTGACGATATCTAAAAAGGGAATTGAGGTGAAGACAGAACGGCAAGAGATAAGGTTGCACCAGGAGAAACAAGAAAGTCTATTGGTTGGAATGGAGCCGGCCTGAGAGTCTGACGGGCCAACGGGCTTCGTGGTTCTGATGTTAAGGGCAAATGATGCCCTTGGGTTTGGGCCAGATAAAACATACTGACTGCTATAAAACTATCCCACTTCTATTACAACTTTACCTGATACAAAAGGCTTGAAAGAAAAAAGCCCAAATGGTGCTCCACCTTGTAAAATGGAGAAAGGTGAATGTGTTTCATGTGGTGTTAATGTGATGAAGGTCAAGAAAGCCTTAATCTCTGTAGTGAAAATTAACCAGGCAGACCCGTGCAGGGCAGCAGACCCGTGCAGGGCAGCAGACCCGTGCAGGGCAGCGGACCCGTGCAGGGCAGCGGACCCGTGCAGGGCAGCGGACCCGTGCAGGGCAGCAGACCCGTGCAGGGCAGCAGACCCGTGCAGGGGCAGCAGACCCGTGCAGGGCAGCAGACCCGTGCAGGGCAGCAGACCCGTGCAGGGCAGCAGACCCGTGCAGGGCAGCAGACCCGTGCAGGGCAGCAGACCCGTGCAGGGCAGCAGACCCATGCAGGGCAGCAGACCCCTGTCTCAACTGCAAACGTGCAATGAATAGTTAACACTAATACTGTGTCCGCTGCTTGCTCTTCGCAAATCCTGCGGCTGATTGCATGAGCAAGTTACAGACAGGGCTTTACTTCAGCATGCATTTGTGTTTCATCTCAGTCAGGAGAACTGTCATTGCAGAAAGGAGGGAAATCCTTAACTGACCTGATGGACTCAAATGGGGAAAATACATTTGATTTTTCTTTTTTTTTTTTAAGAGGTTGAAATTGGCTTTAAGAAGCTTGATCCAGTGTTTATTGTAACAATTGGAGCTCTGGGAATGCCAGATGTCAAAAATGTTCCACTCAGCATCTTAAAAACCCTGGTAAATGTTGCTTAATGCACAATAAGCATGAAAGGCATTGGATTTATGGCTTAATTTATTTATTTTGATAGAATGAAGCACCATCTCTATCGCCGGTAAAACTTACATGTTAAGTTAATTTATTTTTGCATGTTTTTCAGCTAAAAGAAACTCTTGGATTTGACAATTTTAAACACTATTAGTTTAATTATAACCCAACTTGAAAATTGTGTTTATGTATTTAGACTTTAAAAAAATCCAAGTCTGTATAACTTTAAAAGCCAGTAACAAATTTGTGTATTGAACACATTTCCTAATCAGTGATTTAGTGCCACTGTATTGAAGGAGCAGCATAATGTTGATCAGAAACAGCGATTTCTCCATAACCTATAAAAGGTTTTTATAGCGGAGATGTAAAGAGGCTTGAGTTGTGTCAGTAGCTGGCGAGTTGGCTGGGACTTGAATATAATTAAGAGCCAATGCTGTGAGGAAGAGTAAGCAAGTTTAGCTAATTACAGTTCTAATGGACTTCCTTAAGTCATCAAGCTGTGACCCAGCTGTAATATACAAGCGACTGTATTGATTTCCCTGTCAGAAGCTTAAAATAGCTTTCACAGAATAGTAAGGCTGGGTATTGTGGCCAATTTCCTACATTGATTCGATTCATAAGGTTCTGAATCCATGAATCACGATTTGATTCGATTTGATTTGATGCAGTCCGGTCTTAAATAATTAAAACGGCTCAACAGTGTTGCAAAATACAAATGTCCTTTATTTTTCCTCTTCACCATAAACAACAGGTTTTAAGTGCAAATGTGTAAATTGGACATTGAACTGTAAACACAACTCTCTCAAGTCTCAGTCACTTCTCACAGATTCTTGTGCAGGAAAAAGAGCTCATTGACATGATCCGCGGTTAGGTAGGAAAAATCAATCTAATGCCCTATGAATCGATATTGCAAAAACTTAATGAAAGCGATTCCAAATCGATTAAATCGATTTTTTTAAATCTAGCCCTACAGAACAGATTCTCAGCTGTTTAAGCCGGAGATGCCGAAGATGATGCGAGTATGATGCGAGATTAAGCCCTTTATGTAACCCTTGACTGGGCACTTAACACTCATGATTTGTTTGGTTTTTCCTCATTCATTTTCTTTGCTAGTGTACTTGGGAAAATTAAACTGTTGCACAGATTTCAGCCAAGCAGTTGGATAGACTGGGTCTTACTGGAGAAATAAAATGAAATACTGTAAGAGCCTGTGGCTGCAAAACAAGCCAGAATAATCTCACCTTCTCCACCGTGTTTGATGTATTGTACTGTATTTGGGCTCTATAGATAGCCAGACGCACATACACTATATTTGTCTCCAATAACCAAGAGACATGTCTCCAGAACCCAAGAATTCTTATACTTTGTTCACAGGCAACTTTACAAATCTTAGCTGCACAACCATGTTCCTTTCAGAAAGAAGCAGTTTTCATTTGGCATTAATGCCAAACACGTTATATTTGTGTAATCTTTTCTAAATGTTCTGTGATGAATTATAATACTCAATAAGCTAACTGTGACCTTGAGAGTTAGACGTGTAACACGTGGGACTTTCTCTGAGGATTGCGTAATCTGACCTTGGGGTGAACATTCTGGCATGTCCACTCCTGGGAAGATTGACGACTGCCTTGGACATTTTCCACTTATGAATAATCCTACCCACTGCACAATGATGGACTCAAGATTGCTTGAAGATGGCCTAATAACCCCAAGCAGATTGGTACGTACGAATTGGGCCTTGGAGAACATTGCTGACGTCTTTCCCTTTTGGTATTTTTTGAAAGTACTCTTGAATACTTGAGACCAGCAACCTGCCTTACATCCTTTTATCAATTGTTCCAGTGTGTTTGGATGTACTTATTTTATTTTATTTAATTTTTTTGCCATGCTGCTGCTTCATTTTGGCTTAGTTTGCATTTCATGAAAATGTCAACAAAGATTTTATTTGCTTAATTTAAAGACATAATGAGAATCTGTTTGGCTTTTTGCATAGCTGACTGATGAGTGAACATTCATGGTCTATTTTTTTCCCACACATTACAACATATTCAATCACTGGTCCGGGTTTAATGTTAAATGACCGAGGCACTTAGTTTCCCTCAAGCTGGAATATGTGAGATGACATTAAATGCAAAGCCATGAGTAGCCTGCTATTCCTCAGAGGGAGCTCAAACATCCAGCACTAATGACGACAGAGGACGGGCGATAATACAAAAAGATCAGTAAAGATAAGAGGATAACAGAAATTAATTTGAATTGTAAACTCACACAATGTGAAACCTTTAAGCAGTGAACGTCAAACTCACTCGTGAAAGGTGTGAGAGCGCGTGTGTATCTGTATTTAAAGTACTCCCAGTGTGAAAAAAGAAGCACTTGTTAAAATAAGTGGATGTGAGAAAGAATAGATAAAAAAAGATATTGTTAAAAGGAACGCCAAATATAGCAACGATCCTTGATGGGTCCCTGAAGCCAGTCTTACACAGTCTGGAGCAGAGAGCATCACGCCTGCGCCTGCCTCCTTCTCATCAGGGAGATATCATTTACATAATGAGATGCTGCCACGGCAACAAAGTCTTGTTGTCTAATTGTACTTGGAACTGGATCGGGCGCATCGCAGTTTGGGTCCGAAACCGACGCAGGGCTCCCGTCCCTTCATTGTCCGCTTCCATAGATATATCCAGAAGGAACGTGTGCTGCTGTGGGCTAAGAAGAACCGAGATGTCTCGTATCGTGGGCATCCTATCAGGATCTTTGAGGATTTCAGCGCCACAATTGCCAGGAAGAGGGCCACCTTCAATAAAGTGAAGGCTCTGCTCTACAAAGACGGAATACGCTTTGGACTGATATATCCCGCCCGTCTGCGAGTTACATTCAACGGTCAGACCCGTATATTTGACACCGCTGAGGACGCCGAGGGTTTCTACCGAGATAGCAGAAACAAGTGAAGAGACTGGACTTTTGTCTCCAAGAGCCTTTTTTTTTCTCTTTCCCCTTAGCTACTTTTTTTTTTTTTTTTTCTTTCCCTCCTCTATGAGGTGACATGATTAACAGTTATTTTGCTGGGTTAAACACTTATTTGAAACTTCTTAATTAAGAGCAGTCCTAACTTTTGTAGAAGTGATCTTGTTCCGATTTACTTATTTATTTATTTATTTTTTTTTATTATTAATTTTGATAACTGGTGCAGCTTGCAATCGGACCTGATCCTTATATTGAGTATAATAAATGGACAGATCATTTTATGGACGGACCCGCTTAGATTCCGCGGAGCAAACCATCATTGGACTTGAGTAATATGAATGATTTGTAACGTTACTCCGCCTGTTTGCGCCTTTTGAAGTGAACCCGCCGTGTTTGATAACTGAGTTGACATTAAAAACCGAAGGGACAAACATTTATTTTCAATGTGATCTTTTGGAGAAAATACTATTGTCCTCCGTTTATTAGACGTTCAATATTGTGGGTGTGGTTTTCTGATGTGTGCAAATGTAAGACTGTTTAAATAATATAAGTTATTTACAGAACGCAATTGTAGTCTTGTTTTTTTTTTGTTTTTTTTTCTCCCTTTTCCTTTTCCCTTTTGAAAGATGGCGAACTTATTCCACAAATCAGTGTAGTTTAGCATTTTTATATGGGGATTAAGATATTACAAAAGGTGTATTAATAGTTTTATGTTATAAAAGCAAACTAAACCACAGTTAACCGGTGGTATATTATATTTCCTGCTTGCTCATCTATTTTTTAGGATGGGTTTAGGACAAGTATATAAGTATTTTTTAAGTTTAAAGATGTCAACTGGGACATTTGTTTCAGTTGAACTATGTGTGTGTGGGGTGGGGATTATTTTCTGTTTGTTTGTTTCTTTTTTCTTTTTAAGAGGAACCCTTTTTTCCTATTCATTAACGCCATTGCATTTGGTTTGTTGGTATCATCTAACTTTAATTATTTACTAAATCTGGTTAATACACAGGTGCATCATATTATTCCAAAGGCTGTTATTCTGATTTACAACTTACAATTAATATGGTTCAGGTAGGTGGGCTAGGAGCCATCAGGTTTGTAAGCTGGAACGTCAAGGGTTTGGGTGGGCCCATCAAAAGAGCGAGAGTATTTTCACATCTTAAGAATATAAAAACAGACATCGCCTTTCTGCAGGAAACCCATATGCGTGAATGTGATTATACCAGGCTGAAAAAACCCTGGGTTGGACAAATTTTTCACTCTAATTTTAATAATCGTTCAAGAGGTACCGCCATAATACTACATAAACGATTACAATTCTCCGTGGAACAAATTATATCAGACCCAAACGGGCGTTACATTATAGTGGTAGGTGTATTATTCCAAACTCCTGTTATTCTGGTTTGTGCATACGCCCCTAACTTTGACTGTCCTAATTTTATGACTTCCTTATTCTCATCAATCCCATGCCTGAACTCGCATCATCTTATCTTTGGGGGAGACCTTAATTTAACTGTTAATCCTATTCTTGATAAATCAAACCCAAAAAACCTAACCCCTTCCAATATGGCTAGGACGCTTACTACACTTATGGATCAAATTGGTAGTGTGGATGTGTGGCGTTTTCATCACCCTACAACAAAAGAGTTTTCATTTTATTCGCATGTTTATCAGACATATTCCCGCATTGATTATTTTTTTTTAGACAAAACAATAATATCCTCAGTCAAATCATGTGAATACTCAGCAATAGTTATCTCAGACCACGCCCCTCTTCTTTTAGATCTGCAGTTGTCTCCAAAAAGTGAAAAGCGCTTAAATTGGAGATTTAATACTGGTTTATTATCATCTGACAAATTTTGTAGATTTATTTCTGAAAAGATTTCATTTTTCATACAAGATAATAAATCTGATTCAATCTCTCCTTCGCTTCTATGGGAAACTTTAAAAGCAGTAATAAGAGGAGAGATTATATCTTACAGTGCCAGAGCAGGTAAGCAGAGGAAACAGAGACAACAAGAATTGATGGAAGCAATTTTGCATATTGATAGACAACATTCATCACCTCTTAATCCCACTCTTCAGATAGAAAGACTTAAACTTCAAACTGAATTTGATTTAATTTCTACAAACAAGGCAGAACTACTTTTAAGGAGAACAAAAGGAACCTATTATGAGTATGGCGACAAGGCTAGCCGACTGTTAGCAAGGCAATTGAAGCATCAGTCTGCCTCCAGATCAATCGCACAAATTCGGAAAGACCCTCAAACCTTAATTACAGATCCAAACGAGATAAATAATGTTTTTGTCTCATATTATTCCAATCTGTATAAATCGGAAGCTCCACCTGAGAACACTGTAATGGATACATTTTTAGATGATCTAGGTTTTCCTGTAATTAACGAAACAACTAAAAACAACTTGGATGCTTCACTTCGTTTAGAAGAGGTTACAGCCAGTCTTAAATTAATGCAAAATGGTAAGGCACCAGGCCCAGACGGCTTCCCAGCTGACTTCTTGAAGAAATTTTCTGACCAGTTAGCCCCCTTGATGCTGGACATGTTTAATGACTCTCTAGGGTGTGGCATTCTCCCAATGTCTTTAAATCAAGCTTTAATTTCTCTCATCCCAAAGAAAAATAAAGACCCGGAAGTATGCAGCAGTTGGAGGCCTGTCAGCTTGCTTAATGCCGATATAAAGCTGTTAGCGAAGATCCTTGCTGGCCGGCTGGATCCCTGCCTACCAAACATTATTTCCACTGACCAAACTGGTTTTATAAAAGGTCGGCAGTTATCTTGTAATATTCGTCGTTTACTTAACATAATAATGTCAAAGTCTGTTACAGAATATCCTGAATTGGTGGTTTCTATGGATGCAGAGAAGGCCTTTGACCGTGTAGAGTGGGGTTATTTATTTTCAGTTCTTACAAGATTCGGATTTGGTCAAAAATATATTTCATGGATTAAATTGCTTTACAGTGCCCCTACTGCAAGTGTAATTACCAACTCTACTCGGTCTGAGTTCTTCCCTTTAACACGCGGTTGCCGCCAGGGCTGCCCCTTGTCGCCCATGCTTTTCGCCGTTGCAATCGAACCGCTTTCCATTGCTTTGAAGAGCTCACCGCTCTTCTCTGGTATCAATAGGAATGGGATAGAACACAGAGTCTCACTATACGCGGATGACCTGTTGCTTTATATCTCTAATCCTACTGTCTGTATTAATAAGATTCTTGATATTTTACAAACTTTTGGTTCCTTCTCGGGATATAAGTTGAATATTGATAAGAGCGAGTGTTTTCCTCTCAATAATGTGGCTAAACAGATTCCGGCTCAAGCGTTGCCTTTTCAACTAAACACTTCCAAATTTAGGTATTTGGGTATTAATATTTCTCATAGTCTTCCTTTAAATTACAAATATAATATTATGAAGTTGGTCAAAGAGATAAAATCTGATCTTAAGCATTGGAATACGCTCCCCCTTTCTCTTTTAGGAAGAATCAACTCCATTAAGATGAATGTCTTACCCAGATTTCTGTTTTTTTTTCAGTCTTTACCAATATTCCTCCCCAAATCTTTTTTTAAGGAACTCGATCAGGCTATTTCATCATTTATTTGGGCAGGAAAGACCTCAAGAATAAAATATTCTACTCTACAACGAAGTAAAGAAAAAGGTGGCCTTGCACTACCTAATCTGATGATGTACTACTGGGCGGCCAATATTCAAAAAATCCATACTTGGTACAACTTTCCAACTACAGACTGGTGTCAGATGGAAGCTCACTCTTGTAACTCAGTCTCTTTATCAACCTTAATCTGTGCTCCTCTAAATTCATATTCTGCTAAACACATTTCCAATCCAATTGTTGCATCTACTTTAAAGATCTGGAAGCAGTTTAGACGTAACCTTAAAATCACCTCTCTTTCGCCACTGATACCTATCTGTGACAATCATTTATTTCTTCCTTCGGCTCTCGACCCTGTTTTCTCTGCGTGGAAAGAGAAAGGTCTGGTTTATTTTAGTCAATTTTACATTGATAAAGTTTTTGCTCCTTTCGACACCGTTAAAAAAAAGTTTGACCTTCCACAATCTCATTTATTTAGATACTTTCAAATTCGAAATTTTGCTCAACATAACTTTTTTAACTTCCCTCATCAATTGCCCGAGTCGCTTGTCGATACAATTTTATCTTTACCTGTAGCTCGCAGAAACATTTCAAATGCAATCAAATTAATCTCATCATCATTATCATTTCCTTTAACAGTTAAAAATATTTGGGAAAAAGAGCTTGGTACTATTTTTTCATCTGAATGGTGGCAGAGAGCCCTAGACAGAATTAATTATACCTCATCTTGTGCCAAGCTAACATTGATTCAGTTTAAGGTTGTACACAGAATTCACATGTCCAAAGTCAAGCTTCATAGACTGTTTGATACAGGTGATAAATGTGACAGATGCTCTTTATCACCTGCTAACCATACACATATGTTCTTTTCCTGCCCAAAGCTATGTTCATTTTGGTCATCTTTCTATAATACTCTCTCAAAAGCCCTTAATAAACCGGTGGATCCTAGCCCTTTAATTTCTATTTTTGGTGTACCTGAAGATTTTAATAGTTTTACTAAGAAGGAGATCAATATAATTGCTTTTTCCTCTCTTGTAGCTCGAAGACGTATTCTACTTCAATGGAAGGACCAAAAACCTCCATCTCCCAATTCTTGGTTGAAAGACCTGATGTCATTTTTATATTTAGAGAAAATTAAATACGGTATTAGGGGTTGCTCTGATAAGTTCTCTTATATTTGGGAACCTATTCTTTCTTTTGTTAATTCTTTGGCATCCTTGGAAGACTAATTTAATCTGATTTAATTTAATTACAGAGAAGTAGGATATTGCTAACCATGTCTCTTTTTTTTTTAGGGTTCCTCTTACGTCAGTTTATTTTAATTTTTATTTATTTAACTTATTTTGTTTTTTTAATTTATTTTTATTTTTTTAATTTTTTTTTGTTGCTGCTGTTTTGCGTGTCCTGTATTTTAGTTTATTACTTTATTTTTCCTATTATTATTGTCCTCAGTCAGAGTCTGATTGGTAATCGGTACTTACTTTGGGACCTGTTTATAATTACGTATTTTGCAGTGTGTGTGTTTTGGGGTGTTTGTTATGTTAAGTCTTGTGTCCTTATTTATTTATTTATTTATTTTTAATTCTATTTAGTTATTTAGTTATTTATTTATTTTATTTTTTGAGTGTGTATGGTAAAATATAAAACGGGGTATTCTGTCGAACCCTTTAAAAGAAATGTTTACTGTGTAATATAATTTACATGGATTACCCAATAAAGAAACATGTTAAAAAAAAAAAAAAAAGACAGATACTCTGGTTGATCAGCTCTTAACCTCACAGCCAAAAGACCTGTAGCAACTGCAGACAGCAGTCTGATTCAGTTTCCAACCTGACGAACTTCCTGCCTGTTTTGTCAGATGTCAGGGAGATTCTATGTAGTGAATGATCACATCACCCTCAGTGTAATTAGAGGAGACAAGTTTCTGCCTTCGCCACAGCGCAGAAGGAGAAAGATAAAGTGATGGAGAGTTAAGCAAAGGGATAAAGGGAGGCCGTGTGAGCGGGAGTGAGGGATAAATGGCAGGCAGTGATCTAACTGTAATCCATAATAGCAGAACTGGTTTCCATAAAAAAAGATTAACGGTTCTGCAGGTGAGATAAAAAGGTTACACACAATAACGCCCGAATGCTCCAGCTTTTGCTTGAAGGTTATAGTGAAAAAGGAGGGCAGGGACGGTGTTTACAGTAACTGCTTCAGTTCTTTTACACCTGAAGAGAAATCTTTGTATTTCCTTGCTGTAACATTTTTGTTTCCAGATCTACGTCATTACAAAAGAGGACGTCTAAATTATCCAGCGCAATTTTCAGCAGTGATTTTTATGTCATGTCCCTTTGTTTGGTTGCTGTGTAATCAAGGTAGTTGTTTACCCCGCCCGTATGACACATTCTCTCTTTTTCTAATAATAAGAGCACACAGACCTTTGTATAACAGTAACCTACAAGATATGCTTGACAGAGTGGAAATATGCTGAATTCACCAAGCAACAGATTCAGAGATGGCTCTTTACTTCACATCTGTGTCTGTGTATGAGTGCTCATGCTTTTTCTTATAGCTTTGCCAGCCTGTTTGGCTGGGCTTTGTAGCTCGCAGTTGAATTCTGGTGAATGTATTTTAATTTTAATTTAGCTTGTGAATGTGAACTTGTGTTCGATCATCCATCCATCCATTATTTACACCCACTGAGTCCTCAGTGGGTGTAAAGTGTAATATGCAAAATGCAGGAGTTCAAACTGGACAGATCGCGTGTCCATCGCAGAGCCACATATAGCCAAACAACGACACGCACTCACTCCTAGTTTAAAATCACCAAATAACATGGCGTAGATGTTTTAGGCCTGGGGGAGGAAACCGGAGAGCACGGATCACAGATCACATGCTAGCTCCACGCAGAAAGGCCCCTGCTGGGAATTATAGAAAAACTTTATTCCCCTTTGGTAGATGTGATCTTAAGGTAACTATATTATGACACACACACACAAAAAAAATTCATAATTGTATGTCCCGTAATTGAAGTAATGTAATGTCAAATAGCCCTGTGATGCACTGGCGACCTGTCCAGGGTGTAACCCCTGCCTCTCACCTGAAAATGAGCTGGGATAGGCTCCAGCAGACCCCCGTGACCCTGCAAAGGATGAAGCGGGTATAGATAATGGAGGATGGATGGATGGATAATGTCAAATAATTGAGTAAGTTTTCAAGACTGTTATTTTTCTATGACAAAAACTGGGGATTCCTTATGACAAATGTCCCTGACACATAATTAACACACGGGACTGATTTAACACTTCCATTTTTGGTCACAAATGGATTCTCCTAATTTGACAATGACAATGAAAATGATGGCAAAAAACAAAACAAACAAACAAGAAAACTGAAAAAAAGAGGAGCGATTTGACGTAATAAGAAATTTAGATACTCATCATTGAAATCAAATCCTGTTTTTGTTTTATTGTGGTTTCATTTATTAAATCACAAACAGAACAAAAGCTGCAGAACGATAAATTGTAACAGAAGCAATCAACACTGATTTCAGAAAATGCACAAAAAACATCTTTTACCGTAAATATTACAGCACAAATGTATCTTTTTATTTACTATACTTGTAAATGTCAAGACTATGTCTGTTGGAGTAATATCAAATGTAGTTGCCTGGCGAAAACAGACAACATACATGTTTGGTGTAAGCCAAAGACATATTTTCTTGACAGCTGTGGAGAATGGAGGTGCAAAACCACCCATCTGTGGCTCAAATGAAATAGTTGAAGAAATATGCCTGTGGATTACGATGATTTGAAATTTGAAGTACATTATATGAAAACATCTTTCAACTAAAGTAACTGTAAATGCAAAGGTTAAGTGGTAAAATGTACTTTTTGATGTATTTTTTTAGATGTACTTTTTCACAAATTACAGCTATTTACAGTTTTGAACAGTATTGAACAAATAAATGTTGGGCTTGGTACTTAATCACTTAATCATTGATTAACTAGCTAGATTCACACTTGTTTAACTGTTCACAATAAGGCACCCTAACATATGTGAAACTCTTATTCTTTTCTCCATTTTATGCAGATTTACAGCAGAAATCTAACTTTGATGCTGATGGTTGGAAAAATCAATCTGAAAATAATTCCTAATAGACAATATTTTCATCCCCAGCTATGTATGTGTAATTATCTCTCTCACACACATGTGTACTGTGTCTATCTTACACACTGTTGCTGGTATTTTGGCCATTTCCTCCATGCAGATCTCCTCTAGAGGAGTGATGTTTTGGGGCTGTCGCTCGGCAACACAGACTTTCAACTCCCTCCAAAGACTTTCTATGGGGTTGAGATCTGGAGACTGGCTAGGCCACTCCAGGACCTTGAAATGTTTCTTACGAAGCCACTCCTTTGTTGCCCGGCCGGTGTGTTTGGGATCATTGTCATGCTGAAAGGCCCAGCCACGTTTCATCTTCAATGCCCAGCTGATGGAAGGAAAGCCAGATACATGATGAAAAGCCAGAAATCTTGGTTGTTTGTAGGTGACCAAATACTTATTTTACTAAGGAATTTACCAATTGATACGGTAAAAATCATACAATGTGATCTCCTGGATTATTTTCCCTCATTCTGTCTCTCATAGTTGACGTGAACCTATGATGAAAATAACAGGCCTCTCTCACCTTTTTTAGTGGGAGACTTGCACAATTGGTGGCTGACTAAATACTTTTTTGCCCCACTGTGTGTACGTATGTATGTATGTATGTATGTATATATATATATATATATATATATATATATATATATATATATATATATATATATATGCGTGTGTATATACCATTCTGTGTGCTGCTATTTTCCTTTTCTCCCTAAATCAACTCTGTTGTTGCCGCTTCCTCCTGTCTGTCAGCCTTAACTCTCTCTGACCAGAAAGAGCAGACATGCAGGGATGACGTAATCTGTGCTCTGCTGCATCATAGGCTTTGTTTATGAACCTACAAAATAGCATCCTGCCTCATGCACATTCAGACAGAGCACATTCATAGTGGTCCATGAAGAACTCGAGCAGCTGTAGACACTCAGAGATTTCCTCATAATTACATCTTCATGCTCAAGTCACGCTTGAAATAAGCACATCGCCTTCGAGAAGCCATAGGTTTGATATTTCAGTATTCTTGAAGGGTTAAGATGAATTACTTTTTAAACAATAACAAACTAAACGTAATCCCTTTTATAGATTCATGATGCTTCCACAAATTTCCACTCAAATGATTTGATCTATTGCGTGTGTTGTTACGTTGTTGTGTTTGCAGAAAGTGGGACCCTGTGGGTATATTTGGTGGGATGTGTTGTTAACACAGTGTGGCGGCAGTCCTTTAAAATCAGTTATCATGCACTAACCCCCCCCCCAAAAAAAACAAACAAAAAGAAAAAACAAAACACTTCCACAGCCTTTTAACTGTGACACAGAAAAGCAAACAAATACTTTAAATATGACATTTTTGACTGTTGGATTTTTATATTTTACTTTTTTTAAAAGGGGTGATTTATTTCTGTCCATTTTTATTGTGCATCTTTACATGCTGACAATGCACGATGTGTTCAGCTGAGATTACAATTACTGCGAGGCGGCAACATGCAATGAAGAAAATCCTTTTCTTTAGTAGGAGTCCATAGAAAGATCAACTACAAAATGTGCTCATATTCTCATTATAAATGTGATTGATAAATGTGATTGATATATGTTCATTGGGTGATTTTTCTATCGTATACTTTGGTAGGGCTTGTGTCTGTGTTGGTGTGTGGGTGCTAAGAACTTCACACTGCAAAATTTGGAAGGACAGATGGCTGCTCAGTTTCTTTGCGAGTTTCTGTACTGGCTTCTTGTCTTTGGCTCTGGGTTTCCATCCTGTCTTGGCCAGGGGATCACATAATGCCCACCTAACCATACAGTCTACGCACACACATACACACACAGAGACTCGCTCACGTGCTTGGAAGTATCTGGGTTCTTTTTACCCTAAAGGCTACTCAAGCTGCCTACTCTGCAATGGCCGCTGCTGTGCTGCAGCAAGTGACTTGACCTCTGCTGGAATCCAAAACCACATGCTAATTGTTGAGACAGATAACTGGCTCAGCAGTTTATTATAAATTAATGTTAGCCTTACCCTTTACAACATGCAAACCTATGAAATATATTCAAAACTATTCATGTTCATGTAAAGGGAACAGTAGCTGGTCCTGAGGATTGTGTAAGCTGCCAAACCTGTAGACAGATAAAATGACAGGTTGCATGAATTTAAATTGGATATATCCATAGTCTTCTTGAATTATGTAGTTTATGGAAATATTCTGTCTCTGAATAGACGTGGCTGATGCATAATCAACTAAGTCATCAATCAGGAGTCCTGACATTAGGTGAAAATGATAAGGATGTTCATTTCTACATTGATTAAAACAATACAATATTACATCCATTTACATGTATATTAATGTACATGGCAGAAGTATTTTCAGTATTTGGTTTAAGTATCTGGTATAACATTCGTAAGGAGTAAAAACTACAATGACATTTTTCCAGTAATAATTGCACATCACAATGGTAGAACTATAGTCATTCATGGATAAGAGCTTCAACTCTGGGATTGTTTCTTCACTTGCTTCAGGCTTTACCACAACGTGTTTGTTGGGTTATGCAAATAGCTTTGTGTTGATAAAGTGTCCTTGAAGCTTCAGTTGACAATCTGGTGTCCTGACATCTTCCTTTAAAATAAAGGGTCTCATTCAAATTTTCAATTCAAATTTCAACAGGATTGAATCATAGTACAGATTGGGTAAGATGTTTGTACTGGAATGTCGTATTTTCCTTTTAAAAAAAATATTTTTTTCATTTTAGGTGAAATAGACAATTTCTGGAAAAACATAAACAACACTATATATGCTGCATCATGAAATGTGCCAAATCAAATCAAACGTTATTTATATAGCACTTTTTGCACAATGGAATGCAGCACAAAGTCGTTCACAGTAAAAACAAAGTCAAGAAGAACCAGTGAGGGAAAGCTATCACACTATCACAGGGAGCCGTCTGCATCGGGAGGCAGCTGCTACACCTGGGGGCCAGACTGCACGGTAGGGGCCACAACCCAACCCCGGGAGCCATAGAGAGCCAAACACCAGCTCTGTTGGATGAATGTATGAACCACTACAACCCAGGGATGAGTGGAGCCAGCAGCAGGAGACAACAGCCCTGCCAATGCAGAGGACTCACTGAGGAGACACTGGACCTAAAATCTAATCACTGTAAAAACTGGAAAAATTAAAGTAAGAGAAATGAGTAAGTATATTGAAATAAAAAAAAACAAATAATAGATCAAAATGATAATAATGAATCACAATAGAATTATACAACTAAGAAAATAAACAAGATATTGGCAATAAATAACAGTAAAATGTGGGCTAACAGGGCTAAACAGAATCTAATATGGAAAGTCTAAAACAGGATTAAAACTAATAAAGATATTAGTTCAAAGTCAGATTAAAAATGTAAGCCTTGAGCCTGTTTTTAAAAACGTTAATGTTCTCTACAACCCTCAGGTTCTCCAGGAGGCATATATGTGGGCTGTAGCATTGGAAAGCAGCCTTTTTTAAGAAGGCGGGTGACTAAGGACCTGAGGGTCCACAAGGATTCATAAGGTAAAAGCAAATCAGTAAGATAAGAAGGTGCAAGACCAGTAAGACTTAAAAACCATGAGAAGTATCTTAATGAAGCTGAAGGTTCGAAATGTTTCTCTTTTGGAAAGACCAGAAAGCAGTGATACAATTTACTTTTCCAAGTTTGGATAGCCCTTCTGTACTATATGAACTATATGATGAAAATGTTTTTCCAGCAGATTTCCAGTTTGTCCATCAGTGAGGCTTTTTACGTTCTGAGAGCTGACGTTTTCTCCTGACAGCCATGATGTGCACAGTGCTGTTCAGTCTTTACTGGACTCAAGAACATTAACAAGAAAGGCTTTTCTGCTGCTCCAAACTTGCCCTGGGCTCCTTTATAGCTGTTCAGACTGTTTAAGTGACCTTTGAGGATCAAGCTGTCTAGGAAGTGTTAATTAAACTCTCTTCCCTTTCAACCCAAATCTTTTTGGCTCTGGACTGGTGAAATCCAAACCATTTGTCGATTGTTTTATCATTGTTTTTATCATTTTTCTGAGACCCTCAGAAACCTCCTGTGTGTATGTAATGATACATTTTCATAAATGAGTTCTATGACTCTTTATCTTTACAAAAAAACAAAAAAAGGGTGGCCATGACATTAGATTGTCAATCCATTGAGTGATTTAAACACTTGACTCTAATTTAACCTTCAAACTATATGTTAATTTACTGGTGGCAGAATATATTTATAATTGGATATATTGTACTTGGCAAATGAATTAGTGTATTTTTCAAGAGTGTTATCAAAATGAACTTCATGCTGGGAGGCAGTAGTAGTTATTCTGTCACCTTAATAATGAGGCACTAATTACCAGCAGACTGCAGTCACAAACTGAATAAGAGAAGCACGATAACATTTTCTCCGCATTGAAAATTTGATCTACACTTCAGGCGTACGGAGAGCGGAAAGTTTAGAATATCTTAATATAGATTGCATTAAATTGATGTTTGCTGCACTAGCTCTGCTCATTTTGCTTTGAATAAAACTGAAAATCCTGCTGGGACGTGTATATATTTACATATGCGAGCAGGTATGTAGGGTGCAGCAAGAGTTTTTCAGTCATCCCCCTCTGTTTTCCCTCCTTTGTTGCACATTTTTAGACGGATAAAAAGCTGGGAATGCAACATGAAGCAAAAAAACATTTTTCTCTTTGCTTCTTTCAACCAGAAAAAAAAACATGCATGCATTACAATACACAAACATAAACACGCATACACAAAACGCAGCGGCCTCTATACTTATGCTCACATATACAAGGTAAAAGAAATGTGCTCTCATGGGATTGACTTGGACATAATAGCTGTCTCTACACTCATGTCCAGTCAGAAATGTCAGAAATATTCTACAAAATAAGCATTTGTTGACATCACACTGAGCAGTGAAACAAAGTGAAAGCTTTAGTTACACAATAACTGTGGCTGCTGCTTTAAATTTGGAATCAAAATCTAGCCCAGGCATAATTACAGTGCTGCCGATGTTATGTTTCACACCAGCTTTTCCTAACTATTTTGAGCAGAACCTATTAAAGCTGTGCTGCCACTAATTAAGTTGTTTGTCTTTCCAAAGCGATCTCCGCCTGCCCACTGCTGCTCTCTAATAAGTAGTTGTGTCAAGGCCCCCTGCCTGCTGATTGAGGGGAAGATGAAAGCAGAAAAGTGGGGAGAGAAGAAAAAATGACCCTGATTGTGGCAAATTTTCTAACAAGATGAAGCTGCCATTTCTGATGCTGCATCATGCAAGTTACCAGGCAGTTATGTAGGTCTCTGAGGTTATGTGGGTCTTTTTTTCTATCAGAAAATTAAGTTCAAAGAAAACAGATAAGGTTTGCTGTTGCATAAGGGAGTATTTTGGACAAACAACAATTTTGAAGTAGGAAAAAAAATTAAGCTTTTTTAACTCTTGAACAATCATATTCCACAAACTTGCAAAAAGCTATTAGAAATGTTTTCCTCTTCATATCCCATCTGAATCCTGAGCATTGAACAAAAATGGTAAGCCTGATAAGGCCAATAAAACCAAGAAATAAAGGCTCTCTTACCCAAAAGGCCAATCTTATGCTGTCTCTGGTTTTTTGGAGACTGACTAATAAAACTTTAGAAAGCATAAGTCCTAGCCTTTAATCTTTACCTCACATTCAAAGCAGAGCCTCCACAGCAGAGGGTGTGAAGTGCTGGAGTTACTCTAATGGCTTTTCCATCTGCTGTGTTCGGTCAGGTTTGGTTTGGGTGCTGTTGAGGGGACCTGAGCTGCTGCCTGTTATCTAATACACAACATGGAACCAAACCAGTTAGATAATTTTAGCTGTTTCCAAAGTCATTACAGTAAACTAGGTTTGAGTGTGTGCTCATCTGCGTCATAGGAGAACACTGTTTATGTGAATTGCATGCACATGTGTTTTCGAGGCAATAAATGTACATTTGCATTGATGATGGATATATTCCACATATTTATTCCAACCCAAATAAAGTCACATTATATCTTAACATAAAGATTAATCATCAGAAAGTCATTTTTAATGTTCCTGTTCTGGTTGTACAGCATCACTTCTTACTTCTTCACTTGAAATTAGATCAGGGTAAGTGTTCAGCTACATCAGAAAAACGTTGTTTTTATGATTTTCTACTGGAAATCTCCACAGCAAACCAAAGTGGTCTCTTTGTGTTTATAACAAATTGTAGACAACGCTTAAAAGACTGGGTCAGCACACTAGAAAACAGGCAGAGAGCACTTTGTTTTCTACAAGATAGAGTGCTGAAATTCTCCCGAGAGAATGGGATTTACTGTTTCTACAAAGCTCATTACTATGCAGGCTGTGTGACTGCTAATGCATAGCTGAGGTTTACAGGACAGAGGTCATAGTCTTATAAGTTTACTTCTTGTCACTCTTCTGGCTGAAGGGTTTCTTTCAATCTCTCTTGCTTTTCTCTTTTCATGTCTTCCTGTTTATCCCACTTTGAAGTGTGCTGTGCTGCAGGAAGCTGTCTGAACCAGCAGCAGTCGGAATGCTGATGAATGTCTCCACGTATAACCTGTGACTTACCTTGCTGGCCAACTCCTCTCTAAAGTAAAGTTTTTGTAGCCAAGGAATACGTTTGTACACCACCGCAGGTGTGACTGATGGTTACACAATCAGCCAGTGCACAACATTTCAGTTGGTTAAGCCTTGGGGTATCTGTAGTTAAGGACTGATGCTGAATTCAACAATATTCATCTAAGAAAGTCTGCTGATTTACCTCCAGAGGAGTGAATTACTGATGCACTAGTATAAAATTCCTCTCATGTAATCTTTAAAAACTTTGCTAGACTTTTTGACTTCTATTTTACGTAATTCAAAATTACTTCTAGCTGCACATTAGGACTAACCTTTTTTATTAACACATTTTTTAAATGTTTTTTTTTGTTTTGTTTGTCTTCACTCCCTCAAACTCCAGTTTAATGAAACATGGTTTCACTCCTCATCTTCCCCCACATCAGCAACTCTTAGATTTCATGCTGTCAAAAAATACATCAGTCTTCTGGTTGACATATAATCTCATGGTTGGGTTTGCAGGATCTCATGCCAGAAGTGTCATGGGGGCCGGTCTGTACTGATTGCATCAGGGTTATTGGGAGCAGGGTGAGTCGTAATAACTGAAGTGGCCTATCCCAAGCATGCTGGTGTTATAGCTGCTGTTAAAATATCAACCTCGCGTAATGAAGTTGACAGGTCATGACTGTGCTCAGCCCTGAATGGCATTAACCCTTACCAGCACCATCCAAAGCAAGTCAAGTACTGTTAATGACTTCCCAAAACAAGCTGCACACAAAAGTTAGGAGTTTCCTTTCCAAGAAATGACAAGATAATTATGCTGGTGTTAATAGTAAAATACCACTACTTCCATGTCACAATCATACGTAGTGTTTCCATTACCCCTTGATTTGTGCAAAACCCAAATATCATAAAGGAAAACCTGTGAGGGAAATGCCTTTAATTAAAAACACTGCCAAATATCGCAAAATCCTTTTTGCACATTTACAAGATTGTTTTTCAGGTGTATCATGTAATGTGTACAGGACACATTATGGGATGTGTAATGGACGTGCTTTTTGCGCATTTGCACGTCTCCTGCAACACTGGATGTAATGTAGCTGGTCAATCTAAAGTCATCAAAATCTACTTTCAACCTGTGTTTGGCCTCATTAATACGATAGTTGTGCTATAACGCCAATGAATCATTATGCATTACTGCATTACATAAGGGCTTTGCCTTTGAATGATCATTGAAATGATCATCCGCTGCTTTCATCCTCTGTTGACTATTATTGCAACAGCGTTAGTGGCAGGCACAATAATTGGTCAAACTCTAAGATGTTTTTGTCCATCTTCTTCAAAGTCGAAATCTTCTTTTCTATTATTCTGAAGAGAAATCTCGCAGGATGAGATATGAAGAAGTACAGAAACACAGAGAAAGATCCAAGCGAGTTACCCTCATAAAAACCAGAGGACTGCTTTTGAAGCCTCTTCTTGCCCCCGTACTGCATGGTGCCATGTTGCAAATGAATGAGCAAGCCTGGAAGCTGGCTGGAACACGCCCACTACAGTTAAGCCATTTTAGCTTAAGTGCCTTAGTTTTTGCCAAGCTGTGATGGAAGTTGATATGACTTGCTGCTATCAAATGTCGCAACTGAAACAACATCCAAAACAACTGGCCTACTACCAGAGCTGAAACACGGAGCTCCGCTGTCACTCCTGTGGCTTGGATTGCTTGTCAAGGGGCTAGGTCACTTGCAGTGATCTGCAGGTTGGGCAAGCCCGCAGGCGTATGCCGTCGGGTCTTGAACAGAGTGACTGTGGGTCCCAGTGAACATCCACTAATCCTGAGGTCTGGCAGTGCTTGTTTTGGGTGTCACAGGTCAATGGTCCGCTTAGTCAACTTAGAAGGGTCCTGAAAGATAGAAGGTGAAAGTCTCTCAACTGGAGGGCCGAGCTGTAACAAGAGGTAGAAGCCAATGAGCTCGAGACAGTTCGGCAGGTGTCCTCTCGTTGGCTCTGGCCAGTCGTCTTTAACTGGGAGTGAAGTTACCAGCTTCAGGCAGCTTTGCTTCACCTCCAAATCCTTCCAGGCCAACCCCAAGCCAGTCACTGTGGTCTATTAGTGCAGTTAGCACCACAAAAACCCATATTATCTTTACAAAAAAATGGACTTTGCTTAATTTAGTCTTTTTTTACAGTTCAGAAATCATATCAGACACAACTACGATAAGTAGCTAAAGCACACACAGCCAGCCATTGGCTGTGCTTGTTCTCAATCAAAAGACCAAGTTAAGATGTCATGGATGTGCAATCTACCAGAACCTTCAGCTTTGTGAACCGGCTTTGCTTCAGCTCCAGAGTTGGACATTTTAACATGGGGGTCAACGAAGATTGACTCGCTTTTGGAGCCAGGCTCCAGTGGTCAATGAAGGAACTGCAACCTTTCTTACTTCCGCGTTGGTCTCAACTTGAAACACCACCCGTTGCCCCTTGATCGGGATGATCTGACCTTATGAATTTGTGAATGATGGTTGGATAGTAAAAATGGATGCTATAATGTTACATGAAGAGAAACAAAAAAGCTACATGTATGTAAATTGACAGTGAGTACACGTATTTGAACAAATTGATCTGCCACGTACTTAAATAAAACAGCATTCTCAACACAGATGAACCACCATTTGTCAGAGTCCTGCATTTATCACCTGAAACTCGCACTGTTCAAGGTTACAGCTGATTTACAACATTTCATGATTATTATAGATCACAGTTAAATAAAGATTATTTTGTAAATTGGCCCTTAAAGTAGTCATTTATCAAGTAATGCAGATAACTGTAATTTAGCAGGATAAAAACAGTGTTTTCTGTCAAGCAGCCTCACACACACACACACACACACACACACACACACACACACACACACACACACACACACACACACACACACACACACACACACACACACACACACACACACACACACACACGCACACACACGCACA